>NC_034410.1:47870531-48072699 GCF_002078875.1 Numida meleagris | reverse complement strand
TCTTCCACAGGAGGTAGATTCTCTTTTTCTCCTGGACCCTCAGGAAAAGCTCCCTGTTCATCCATGCCGGTCTCCTTCCCCGCCGGCTCATCTTGCGGCTCAGGGGGACAGCCTGTTCCTGCGCCTTCAGGACTTCCTTCTTGAGGAGCAACCAGCCTTCCTGGACCCCTTTATCCTCCAGGACCAAATCCCAAGGGACCCTTCCTACCAGCCTCCTGAACAATTCAAAGTCTGCCCTCCGAAAGTCCAAGGTCGCCGTTTTGCTGTCCCCTCTCCTGGTTCCACCAAGAATCGAGAACTCTACCATTTCATGGTCGCTATGTCCAAGGCAGCCCCCAACTTCCACATCCCCCACCAGACATTCCCTGTTTGTAAACAGCAGGTCTAGCAGGGCAACTCCCCTGGTAGGTTCTCTCACCAGCTGCAGAAGGAAGTTATCTTCCATACACTCTAGAAACCTCCTAGACTGCTTCTTCTGCGCCAAGTTGTATTCCCAGCATATATCAGGGAAGTTGAAGTCCCCCATGAGGACAAGGGCAGGCTATCGCGCAACTTCAGCCAGCTTTTATAGAACGCCTCATCTGTCTCTTCATCCTGGTTAGGCGGTCTATAACAGACCCCCACCAGGATGTCTGCCTTGTCAGCCTTTCCCTTGATTCTAACCCACAGAGCTTCAACGTTGTCTTCCCCAGTTGCAAGTTCAATAACATCATAACACTCTCTAACATAGAGAGCCACGCCACCACCCCTCCTTCCTTGCCTATCCTTTCTGAAGAGCTCGTAGCCATGCATCGCAGCACTCCAGTCATGAGAGTGATCCCACCATGTTTCCGTAATGGCAACTAGGTCATAGTTTGCCTGCCGCACAAAGGCTTCCAGCTCCTCCTGTTTGTTGCTCATGCTGCGGGCATTGGCATAGACGCATTTCAGCTGAGCCCCTTGCCTCACCCCTAATCCTGATGCCCGCCTAGGCACACCTCTTGCAGGGCTGGTTTTATCCCCTTCCCCCTTCCTCTCTAGTTTAAAGCCCTCTCTATAAGCCCTGCCAGCTCCTGGGCAAGGATGCGTTTCCCCCTTTGAGACAGGCTGGACCCATCAGCAGACCTCAGGCCTGGTGCCGAGTAAACCGCCCCATGATCAAAGAACCCAAAATTCTTGCGTTTGCACCAGCCTCTCAGCCACATGTTTAGGAGATGGGTTTTCCTGCCCCTTTCAGTGTCCTTCTCTGTCAGTGAAGGGATGGAAGAAAATACTACCTGTGCTCCTATTCCCTGAACTAACCACCCTAGTCCCCTGAAGTCATTCTTGATAAGTTTCAGGCTTCTGTCAGCAGTCTCATCGCTGCCGGCCTGTACGATTAGTAAGGGATAATAATCAGAGGAGTGGATCAAACTGGGGAGTTTTCTAGAGATATCCCTGACCCGAGCCCCAGGGAGACAGCACACCTCCCTACGGGTAGGGTCAGGCTGACATATAGGGCCCTCCGTTCCCCTCAGAAGGGAATCGCCTATGACGATCACCCTTCTGTCCTTCCTGGCAGAGGCAGTCTCAAGCCGTGGATTTGACCGCCTCACCTTGGGCAACTTTGGCAACCTTGCAGGCAGAGCTCCTCCTGCATCCTCACTCACCTCTCTCTCAGGTTCCAGGGCCTCAAACCTGTTACACAGAGGCACCTGGGGAACTGAGGTAGGCCGGGATGGGGGTTGCCTGCGTCGCCGAGCTGGGACCTGCTTCCATTCCTCCTCTTCTCCCAGTTTGTTTCCCTCAGCTCGATCATGGCAGGCGAGAGGATCTGCCACTGTCTGAGGGATTTCACTCCGGTGTCTTTCCTGCAGAGAGTTACACCACCAGTCTATTTCCTGCTCACATTCCCTGATGGATCTTAATCTCTCTACCTCCTCCTTGAGCTCCACTACCATGCTGAGCAGCTCATCCACCTGCTCACACCTCACACAGGTGGAATTGCTGCCACCCTCCCCCAGCAGCAGCAGGCTCAGGCACTCCCTGCAGCCTGAGACCTGAACTGCTACATATCTGGGCAGGCCCTCCGTCTGGGTCGCCACAGTCTTCTTGAGGTGAGCCCGCTGCCTGGTGGAGACCATGTTTAAACTCACAGTCTCACAGACTACAAATGTGAGAGCAGGTCTCCCGACGAAAGAGGGACAGCACTTACACACCCTGCTCCTCAACCCACCTCTCACACCCACTGTAGTACAGAATGGGCAGTGTAGGCTGTGGTCACGCACTGATTACCCCTCCCTGTTCTCAGCGGGCAGCAAAGCACCTCACTAAACATGCGTGAGCTGTGGAAGGGAGCTAGCTCCCGCCCTCCCAAAAGCTACTAATAGCCTAATGGCCAGAGGTCAAGGTCACAGATAAGATTAAGAGCGGGCAGTGCCAGCTCCACCCCTGCTAGCTCGGCAGCCCGCCCACAAGCTGCCAGCCCCCCGGCACGAACTCCATGCTTTTCCTGGCTTCAAAAAGCCCTAAAAAGAGCTTTTTTGTGGCCCTTTTCGCTTCAGAACCCTTGCCCGGTGCAGTCTTACCTGCTCTGAGACTGGTCTCCGCAGCAATGAAGTAAAGGTGTAGGTGAAGTATGAAGTAAAGGTGTAGGACCGGTTTCTCCCAGGCAGAAAAAATGGCACCAATAGATGTTCATTGACGCTTGCTGAATGATTACAAGAATCAGACAGTGAGTGTGATTACAGTGAAGCGATGGGTGGTGTTTTTTACCAGTGGTGACAGTGATGTGAAAGACAAGCCACGTTCAGGATGGCCGTGCATAGCTGTCACACCACAAAATGAAGAGCATCTCAATCAACTCATTCATGCTAATTGGCAGGTTGTGACCAAGGAACTGTGTATGGAGCTGAATATCAGCTTCAGTGTGTTGCAAACAATGGCGGCAACGTTGAATTATTGTAAAATTTGCACCGGGGGGTCCCAGAGATGTTCACAGAGGAACAGAAGGGAACACCGTATGTAAGTTTGTCAGGACCGGTTGAACTAACGCATGGTTGAAGGTGACGGTTTCCTGGGTCACAACATTACTAGTGGTGGCAGTGGTGTCACCCCTACATGCTGGAGACAAAACTGCAGTCCATGGAGTGGTGACATGTGAATTCCCCATTGAAGAAGTAGTTCAAGATGCAGCCCTCAGCACGTAAAGCGATGTGTGCTGTCTTTTGTGATAGGAAAGGAGTGATTCTTCTGGTTTTCCTGAAACCTGAATGAACCATCAACTCTGGCCGTTACATCATGATACTGTCTAAGCTGATGGCTCAAACTTCCAGAGTCAGGCCAAAGAAGAAGGTGACCTTTCTCTTGCAACACTAAATCCAGTCCTAGGATATGTTCCTCTCCATTTGTCAGAATTCCCCTATCAGAATCTGAGTAAGGATTTAATACAAAATTGTTAGGATCTGTTTTGAGAAAGCAAGATTTCGCTTGAGGAATTTCATAATTACCAGCCCTTCTAGAGCTGTTACCCATGAAAGGAAGCTGAACTGGGAATTGCCTATCCAGAGCTGTTTACCGTATCGTGGTTTCTGTGAGAACAATGTGGTGTAAACCACATACCAGTTAAGTTGTTTAATTAACCAATTATCTATTCAAAGTTTCTTGTAGCTCCTTTTATCTCTGTTCCTTAACTACAGTACAACATGGAAATTAAAGGAAAGGAAAACAATTTGTTAGACAGAATAGAATTGACAAAGTAAGAAGTCGCAGCAAAAAAAAAAAATACAGGCCACCTGATCATACTTACAACATGTGAGCAACAGTGTTGGTAGGTGGATAGTTGGACTAGGTGATCTCGGAGGTCTTTTCTAGCCTTGATTATTCTATGATAACAGCAGACCCCATCCCAGTTTGAAGACTGGAGCACATTGCCAGTCTTGCTTGGACTGTACACATCCACTTTTTGCATCTTCTGACTACTGAACTGTGTGGGCAATGGTGTGGTTGTAGCAACTGTGAAACACTGGGTCACTCCTGGTGCAGACTTCTGAGTGTGGCATGCAGTCTCCTGTTCATCACTGGCAAAAGTGCATAGCTAATAGTAATGTCTATATTGACTAAGAGTTTTTTTGTAGCTGAGAATTTGCTTTATCAAATAGTGTTATTGTCCTCTTTGTATCTGTTGTAGAAATGGAAATAAATGGGAGGCATCACTTCTGGAGCTAGTATAGATGAACAGTACTTTCCATTGTATTTTACACTTATTGCTTTTTCAAGTATTAAAAGTTATCTTCTTGACCTTTATGCTACCTTCATTATTTAAGTATAAGAAAGAGTTTTTATTCTGTTTTTGTTTTAGTTCATTTTCCTGTGTTGGCAAACAGTCTTAAGAGATTGGGGATGAACTTTGAGTGAACAAAGAATTTTTTTCAAGTTCTCCATGCATATACTAGAGCTCCTAGGACACAGTGGAGTATTTTAATGCAGATAAATAGATTTATGTTGGATGACAATATTTTTGTGTTATGTTTGCCAGATAGGGGCTTGTCTTTGAATTCAGGGGGGATATTTCCATTAACTGTTCCAAGCTATTAGGCTTATTGGTATGGCTTTCTCTTTGGATACACGGAAAACATTGTTTGCTTGAATTACTGCATTGACATATGAAATGCAAAACTCATAATCAGCCTCTGACCTCAGAATGTATAAAAACGAAACTTTGCATTTAGCTTGGTGTTTTAGAAACGTATCAATTCATGTCTTCAGGCTATTAAATAATGGCTTGAAGTCATTTACTCCAAGCTGACTTTTTTAATGTTCTTTGTAGTGTTTGCAACAAACGGAGAGAATCTGTTTGTTTCTTTGTTCCTTGAAGACAGAAAATATGAATGCAGGATGTGGAAAACATTACCATAGTACTATTTTTAACAGCAATGTATATTTGTAGAAATTCTTGTTATGTTGTTTAACTACTCTTGAAAGAGTAGAATAGGTTGTTTAGTTTTAATTCACAGTTGTTATGACTGCTCGTAATGTATAGAGGCTTTTTTTTCCTCCTAGGAGTATTGAAACATTTCTTGAAATTGAAATTGTAATAGTTATAACATCAGGAATTTTACTTTAAAATGAAATAATCTAACTTTTTTTTTCTTAATATATTCTGAATGACATCCAAAAACACCTAATTATCTAATTTGTTTTTTTATACTGGTTATTCTTTATAGTAAGCAAGAAGTAAGTTAAAGTTGGAATATTTAGTATTCTTCTTAAGAGTAAACACTCATGTGAATTAAAATTAGTCCTAATTCTATTAGTGTAAGTACAACTTCAGCTTTTAACAGTTGCGGAACTAAAACTATATGGTTAAGTTGTTTTGTTTCCCTTATATTTCTCCCCTTTGCTCTTTCGTAGGTCGAGATTTGATATGTATACAGTCCATGGATGGGATGCTAATGTTATTTGAACAGGAAAGCTATGCTTTTGGCCGTTTTTTACCTGGTTTTCTTCTGCCTGGTCCCTTGAGTTACAGCTCTCGGACAGATTCTTTCATTACAGTGTCTTCCTCTCGACAAGTTGAGAGTTACAAGTATGTATGTGTTCATGTTCAGTAATTATTGCATATTTTGGTGCTGTTATTTAGTATATAAACAAAAATAACCACATCAAATTTTTATGCAAATATGTGTTAGTCTTATTAATCTGTTCAATTTTTGGAAGAGATTTGAGCTGGGGTTTTGAACATGAGATCTTCTTAAGGGAATAAGGGCTGGTGGGGAGAAGTGGAGTTCACCTGGCAGTAGAGTCTTGATAACCTTATGGAGCCCTAGATTGAGGGATAGGTGCCAAATACTTCAAGTAAATGGTGGAATTGGGCATAAGGCCCAAATGCTCTGAGGGGAATGCTTTCAGGGTTCCTTAAAGGAAGTGTGATGAGTGGAGGCCCATCTTAAGTGCATATTCACAAGCACTTACAGCCTGGGCAACAAAGAGGAGGAGCTAGAAGTCATGTGTGCAGGTGCAGAGCTATGATGTTACTGCATTTAGAGATGTGAGAGGGGAGCTTGCAGGTTTGATCGCTCCAGGCTCTTCAGGAATAAATGATAACAAGGAAGGATTTATGTTCACCACAGAGGAATAGCTTGAATACACTTGGCTGTCTTACGGAACCAGCATGTTGAGTTTATTATTCAGATTCAGATGAATGCTCAGTGCAAGGGATGTTGTGGTAGACAACTAGTATTAAGCTTTTTTTAAAAACAAATAGAAGTTTCCTAATTGCATGCCCTTGTTATGTGAAGGGTTGATATCTACTGGGAGGGCGACACAACAGACTTCTGCAACCTGGAGTGTTTCTAAGGTGCATCAAGGAAATCATGACAGGCTGGCTAGGGAAGATACTTTGAATCCACAGTTCAGAAGTAAGAAAGGAATGTTTGGAAGTAGTAGCAGTAAATGCCTGCCGTTGGCTGCAGTGACCGTGAGGTGATGCAGATTAAGATAGTGAAGGAAGAAAGGAAGATAGGCAGGAAATTAAAATTGTGCTTTTCAGGAGAGAGGATGGGCCTGTTAGGGAAATGATGGGCAGGATCCTGTAAGATGCTGCCCTGAAGGGTGAAAGTGCATAGGAGGGTGATTGTATCTTCATGGATAACCTTTTCAAAGGTTATTCATTTCAGTGTTCAGGAAAATGAAGAGTAGCAGAAGGCAGCTTGACTGAGCAGGTAGATTCTGTTCAAGTTCAAATGGAAAAAGGAAAGATATGGGAGATGGAAGTTAAGATGAGCTACCAAGGACATGTATAGAAACACCAGGTGGATGTGCAGGGGATGGAACTGGGAAGATGTAAAAGCTGGTTAAAGCTTCTTCTAGCAGAGCATCTGAAGGAGAAGAAGGGCTCCCACAGGCACCCTAGACATGAAAGGAAGATCAGTGAAGTGGATCTACTAGTGAACAGATTAGGCAACTTTGTGACAAAGACATGAAAAGACCTAGGAAATCAGTGCCTTCTTTGCCTCATCTTTTCTCCATTAAAACTGACAAAGCTTGCCCTTATGCCTTCTGATTTTTTTATTTTTTTATTTTGTGACTAGCAATAAATGTGGAGTGGGGTGTGGTGGCGGAGAATTAGCAACTACAAGATGGATGAAAAAGTGACAGAACTGTCAGACTTTCAGAGTAGTTGTTGGTGATTCAGACTAACAGCCTTAGATGAGTGATGTTCCTCAGGAGGGCAATACTGGAGCCAATGTTTCTTTAACACCCTCATCAAAAACCTGAACAATAAGAATAAATGTCCTGAAATGTAAGGATGTTGCCAAACTATAAAAAGTGACCCTGAAAAATAAAAAAAGGTTAGGGCAGAAGCTATTGCTTGCCAAATTCTGAACTAAGTCTGCTTAGTGCAGTTGACTATCAACACTACTACTGTTGGTAAATATTTAAATGTGTTTTGAAAGACGGATTGGTACTGTGTATTTTAAGACTGCAAACAAGTGATACTGTGAAATTTAGGAGCTTGCAGATAATGCTTCTGCCAAACAAATATTGTAGCCCTGTTATTTTGATTAACAATACTGACCAGTTTCATGTGAATGCACTGCACGTTTCTATACTATGAAGACACATTTCCACTTCTTTAGCTTTTGAAGAATATTCTATATTAAAATAAGATACTGCCTGCCTACACTAAAACAATTCACTGAGCAACAGATGCTACTAAAAAATTTAGAGTGGAACCAAAAGTGTTACTATGCATCTACCTTAGATATCTCTGTGAAAGAATGTTGAAATGAATGCAGGAAAAAATTTCTTCTTTATTTTCTGAAAACGTTTGAATGCAGTTGAAATATGTTTCTTGAGCTTAAGTTATTTTGCTTCTAATAATGGGAGAAGCCAAGTGTAATGCTCAATCTTTGTTACCCATGATGACCATTTTCTTTTTTTTGCTTTTTATTTTCACACTGACTGCGATTATCATTTTTTGTAGTCTGCACTGGGACTTGTATTGACTACAACCATAATGTAGAGCATTTGAAGAACCATTCTAGTACTTTGTTTAGAAGGGAATTAATATTTGTGAAGTGTAACTTCCTGGAAATATATGGAAACATTGCATCTTTAAACTTTATTTTCTATCTGAAATAAAAATGTCATTTTTCTGATTTTCTTTTATCAGAAGGGCTCTTGCTCATAAAAAATGCAAATACCACTTCTTAGTTATTATCTACAAATTGTGCCTTAGGAATCTAATCCAGGAAATGTTAAACTAACATAATACTTATTGTCATATATTATTCTACTTTATCACCTGAATTTCTCAAGCAATAATCTCTTTTAATTATTCTGCTAGAACTTAGTAAGACATCTTATTTTAACATATTTGCTGATTATGGATGTGCTGCCATAGGCTTTCTGATAATCTTTTTTAGGTTCTGCTTTTGCTGTGTATGTATACTCATAATATGATAATTCTATTTTATTTTTACTTAGTGTAAAGGTATTAACTGCAAAGACATTGTATTTTATTCTATTACTTTTTTTTAAACTTCCTATAACAGATACCAAGTGCTGGCATTTGCAACAGATGCTGATGGAAGACGAGAAACAGTACAACAAAAACTTAGTTCTGGAAAAAAACTTGTGGTAAAAGCTGTTTATTTTATATAACCTATATGGTGCCTTGCACGCATCTGAAAAAGACCAATGCTAAGTAATGAATGGAAACATTATCTGGTGACAAAGGATCCGGTCCAGTTGCTGTTAAAAGGCAACAGAAAGTCTCCTGGACGTTTCCATTAGGATTTCCTTGAGCCTTAGTTGTTTCAGGTTGGGCCTTAATACTTGCTGCTGTTCTGAGAAAAACAGTAACAAAAAACCAACAAACCTGTATACTGAAAACAGCTATTTCTAAGAGCAGTCTTTGTCTTTCTAATGAAAAATATAACCTGCAGAAAAATAGATGAACCTGAAATATTCCTCATGTTTTTTATTCTAGAGTGCATTTCTGACTTTATATTCAGCTTATGAAATTAATCTAGCTGCACTTGGGGAGTCCTTTGTACTTATAAGAAAACTCAGCTCTGAAAAATATGTTTCCATAAATAGTCAGTATCCTGGACTCTTTTTTCAAAAACCTCTTAAGTCAGTGATCTTGAGGAGGGCCTTGTGACTAATAAATTGTTTAATAGTTGAGCTACCTGTTATTGAGAGGAGGAGAATTTGAGTCTCTGGTCCTTTGTTAGAACTGCTTGTCCACTCACTATACTGTGTAAAATGCTAGATTTAGCTTATTTCAGGTATGGCAATAAGATATAGGGAGAACATTTTCCTTTCATCAGTTAGTGGTAGAATTTTTTCACATTGTGTAAGTCAACCAGAATCCTATACTTCGAATTAGGAGAAGGCACAATTTTTTAATAAGAAATTTAGAAGTTTCCTCAAACATACTGTAAATAAAGTAAATTTTTAAATAAGAATTGAGAAGCATACGTAGAGACAAAGGCAATATTTTCCTTTAAGATGGCACCTCCAGTTTTGTATATGAGGTATGCCATTATGTTTACTAACACATTCTGTTCTTAAGCAAAAAGATTGGTGCTGTTAATTTAGGAAGTGATGACAGTTGAATGGCTTTTGATTTCAGAAATTCTGAATTTATTTAACCAGCTTGGCAGTATCAAAAGCAATTCTTGCAAGTGTGAGTTAGTTAAAGTTTCTCAAAGGAGCTGGAATAACAAACTAATGAAAACTATCAGTAAGCAGTAATATTGGTTAAACATGTAAGGATATAGACAAGGAAGGATTTCTAAATAGTCCCTTATTATATCAGTTGCATGTAGTTGGAAAAGTAGATAAGTTTTCATATGCAGAACCATTCTTCAGATTAAAGGGTGTACGTTATTGAATGCAAGTATGTATGTGGGCTTAAGCACCATAAATTTTGTCCATTTGCGAATTATATACTTGTACAATAGGTGATCACCTTTCCTCCCTAGCTCTACCCTAAGGACATGTACTGTGGCAGATTTAAATGATTTTATTACTCTGTTTTTGGAGAATTTAATACTTACAGTATAAAGCACTTTCATCTTCAGTGTGATGTGTATCTTAACGTTTAAATATACTTGTAAAGTTTATTGCATAGCCATTAATTCACAATAATTTCAAAATGTTGCTTTTGCTGCTTTGCACACAATAAGGAAAATCACAACTGCCGTCCAAGTGAACAAGCGGATAAGTAGTATTTTCTCCTTCCAAAAATCAGACCTTGATTTTTCTTCTCCATTTATGCTACGGATACTTATGTAGCTTGATGAATTCTGAGCTTTCTCTGTGTATTTTTGAGTTTTTAAAATATGCAATTGTCAACTATCTCTAGAGCATGTATTTTTTTCTTTTTTCTTTTGAAGGTGGATTGGGTTCTCAACATCGGAGAACAAGCACTGGATATATGCATTGTCTCCTTTAATCAGGCAGTTTCTTCTGTTTTTGTACTTGGTGAGAGAAGCCTCTTCTGCCTTAAGGATAATGGACAAATTCGCTTCATGAAAAAGCTTGATTACAGTCCAAGTTGCTTCATTCCTTATTGTTCAGGTTTGTAAAAGAAAGTTCAACTTGAAACCTTTAGCTTTGTTACTTTACTAGCTTTTTTTTCTTTTCCCCCACTGACGATGTATTCTTTTAAATATGCTATTGATTGTAGAAAAGCTACAAAATTAGAGCTGCTTTCTTCTTAGATTTATTTTCTAATATTGTTTAATCTGATATATCATGACTTTTGGAATCTAAATAGCTATTTTCTCATCACCAGATATGATGTATGTGTCTAGTGTTTGAGTAAGTTTGTCCAGGCTACCAAGACACCAAACATGGAAGAATGAGAGAATAGTGTTTGAAAACCTTCTGTTATTCACTGAGAGTTTTTCAAACATTAATATAGAATAGGCCAATATGTTCTTAATACTTGTAAGTTTTGTAGTGGTTCCACAGGTAAATTGCTTCTGCACAATGTAATAAGCTTGTTTTAAAAAGTGAAACAACAAAAAAAGTATTGTTGAGAGATGAAACTTATCAGATAAATGTTCTGACACTGTGCCTTCATTTAGACTTAGAATCTCATTTTAGACTTTGTAAATATGATCTTAATAATCTTCATGTAGTTTACATGCTTTCTGATTTAAGTTTTGTTATAAATAAAAAATACAAGTGTATAAATCTCTAGTCAGTATTCAAGGTCAATGAATTAATGAAGAATAAAAGTAAATGATATTATTTAACCATGCGTATTTTGTCATACCTATCCTGGCATGCCAACATGATAATTATGATAAGTCTTTGTTATTCATATCTTAAGATATCAAACATAACTGGCTAGATCCTTGAAAAGTTCTGGTGTGTGTGTTGTATATGATTGGAATTGATATTCATAATTAATCACATACATCCTTGGTTATTGTCAATATAACTTTCGTAATTTTTAACACTTTAAAATTCTATAAATGTATTTAAAACAAGTAATGTCTTAAAAGGAAGTAAATGAATAAATATTTTGACAGTATGTACCTCCAAAAAAAAGTAATGAGTTATGAAAATAGCTTTCATTTTTAAACTGTTTTTATATTTCTAACAGTGAAAGAAGGAACAATAAACACTCTAGTTGGAAGCCATAGTAAAATGCTGTATGTTTATCAAGACATTACACTGAAATGGGCCACTCAACTTCCCCATGTTCCTGTATCAGTAAAAGTAGCCAATTTACAGTAAGTTACTTCTTGAAGTACTTTTCCAGATTCATTTGAGTAGTGAAATTTGTTTGTAGATCCTAACAAGTGATTCTGAGGTATGTAACAAATAAGGTGACTTCTAAAATGAAAATTCAAAATGTTTTTTGTTGTGTAATATGTTAATTTCATAGTGGACCTACTAAAATTTCTGTACTGTGCTTTAGACTTTGATTTTCATGAGTAAAAACGGAAACTGATCTCTCATACCTCTAATGAAGTAGTTACTACTTTAAAAGAATGAAAAATTAAGCTTTGGTATCTGGTAAGATCCTTCCCTGAGGCAGAATAATAAGGATGCTCACTGAAAATCTGTTCTTCATTAAACATTTAAGAGCATATGAATTCCAGACATGATTTGTCGGAACAGTTTGTTCAACTCCAGCGTTAAACTGTGGAAATTAGTTTGAGTAACTGGTTAAAATGATCAGAATTGTACTGCAACGGACCAAAATCTTCTGTAAAATGTAATTAAGATGGACAGGACAGGGAAAAACCTGTCAGATGCAGGATGAAATACAGAGAAATTATGACAGTGTTTATTACTTGTGCCAAGTTTGTCACTGGAATGAGAAGCAAACTATAGAAAAGTTCTGCTAGTGCTTTTATGATCCAACTTATGCCTATACTGTGGTAAACGTACCAGAGCCATGGATGGTGCTGACTTCCTGATGTGTGCGATCATCGGGAAATGCCATAATAGTGTTCTTCTAGGGTACATTTCTTCTGATGCCTAGCAAGCTTATGGCTGTCATAACAACATACTTTAGATTGTTGAATACTTACTTGACCAGTAGTTTGCTGTTTTATCACTGTCTCATAATAACTGAAAGTGCCATATCTGACTAGCTTTACTGGCATACAGAGTAGAAATCCGTGAGGGATGTTTGTGTTTTTGGCTTGGTGCTAGTGGTTATTAAATTATTTTTAAATAATTTATAATTTTTATATTTTGAAGGCTTTCTGAAGAGAGCTTTGCTGGTTTTCATCCAACAGGTCCTAAATAAAGAATGTAACAAATCACATCTGTGATCTAGTTAGTATAAAACAAAAAAAAAGTGACTTAATTATGCAGGATGCGTCAGTATAGCTTTTGTAGTTTGGAAAAAATAGTGTCAGCAGAAAAAATTGAAAACAACATTGTAGTTTTTTCAACAGCATATTATACTACCATTGGCATATAGAATTATTTACATACTATTCAAATGCTTGTGGAGGTCCCTTCCAATCCCTACAATTCTGTGATTGCATGATTCTGTGACTAAGAAGTTTTAGGGATGTGGTTTAGTGGGCGTGGCGAGGATGGGCTGATAGTTGGACTTGATGATTTCATTGGGCTTTTTCATTCTATGATTGTGTAATTCTAAGTTCATGCAGATTCTACTTGTTCTACATAATATTTAATGCTCAGTAGTTTGATCTGGTTGAGAATTTTGACATCCTGCTGATTTTTCCTATATCATTTTGTTAGTTACTGGTTCAACATTTCTACACATCTACATAACACTACTTTTTTTTTTGTCCTGTGGAGGATATAGACAGCAGTCTAGCTATAGAAATCTGTTTTTATACAGGTACTGATAAATGAAGGACTATGTATGTCTGTATAGACCCAGCAACCTGAATGGCAGAAGTACAGGGCATATGTGTTTCAATGCTATGCTTATAACTTTCGGTTTGAACATATGCACTATGCTTGTATTTCTTACTGATGTTCAAACTAAAGATAAGCTAAACAGGAAGAAAACTGCAGTAAAGCTTACAGAGATAATGATTTGGTTTAAACAAAGGATATGCTTAAAAAAATGACTTGAAAGAGAATTCTCATTTTATGTGCATCAATGTGGTAATTTTCCAGTACTTACTCCACTCAAGAGAGGCCTCAGTCTCAGCTGGAGCCTCTGGGCGCTACTATAACATAAATGATATTAAGTCTTTTAATAACCATGGAGTAGTTAATCCTACACTGCTGAGAGATGGAAGTGCCTTTAATATGACCTACGTAAATGACTTATTTTTGCATACTTTCCACTTTTATTGCAATACTTGCAAAGTAAATGGAGCATTCTGAAAGCAGTTGTCTTTACAGATCATGTATGTTCATCTGTGTTTTATTCTTGGCACATAATGTCTATTACGCTTCTTGTGTGTGGCTCTGGCTTGTTGGATAAGGAAAGCAGTATTAGAAGATATTTTATGTAAATTCCCTCGGGGGCAAGGTTAGTGTGATTGCTTCTGTAATGGCAGTCATATGCTTTATTCTGTAATCTTGATAGTCTGTCTCTAAGACCAGCCCTTCACGTACTTCAGAGTATTCCGAGTAAGTTAGTTTGGTTTTATTCTGTACCCGTCCTTATTTTTATGATTTTTTTTCCTCTTACAGTAATGTGAAATGCAGTATTTCTCTACTGCAATACCAGTATGTAAATAATGATAATAACAGACTACAAGCTTTGGGATTAAATTCCAGGATAAACTGCTTTATTTCCATCATTCCACTTTCGGAAGCCTACAGGGAAAATGCAGAATCAAAGTGGTTACTAATAACATTTTTGCTGAGGTGTGTATGTAATCTAAAGATGATGTATTTTTTAAGCTGCTGAACTAGACGTTTTGCCTTTCTTCTGTTGTAAAAACCTGAGTGTTATCTGCCGAAGAGTTGAGGATGAAGACTTCCTATAATAACTCTTAATCAGAATATTGTACTACAGGCAAAAAATTGAAGTTTTATCTTGCTCTAGGTTTTACCTGAAGATCTCTATAGATACTGTCACTAAGCTGGAATTTTCAGTTTGATGACTTTTTTTTTTTTGTTGGGGGAATCCTGCATGCTTAACACTGCTTCAGTGGTAGATTGCTTCAGTGGTAACTGCTCACATTGAAAATTTGGATTAATTTGTACTGCTTAGGACTTTGTCTCAGTGCAAATTCATCTTCCGAATGATAAGCCTGCTTGGAAAGTTTCGCGTACCCTGTGTTATTCTTAAAGCTATGGCTGTGAAGAAGTATTCTCACTGAGGCTGAAACTCTTTGGAAAAATGAGGTGTTCTGCCTGAGTTGATTTAGAAGAAACAAACAAAATAAAACCCTCAAAACAAAGCAAAACACAAAACAAAAGAGAACAACCCGCACTCCTCTAGAGGGCTTGAAGAGAAACTGCATATACGACAGTTAAAATACCTAGTATCTGGAAAATGACACAAATTGCAAGAATTTCCATTCCACACTCATTTTCAGTGTTGAAATAGTAACTGTGAGTGCCAGTGTTTTCTTGGTATCCACTGTATTTACACAAATATCTCCTTTGCACTGACTTCAACTCCTATTCCCTTTCTTTTATGCCTTCATTTCCCTTTTTTTTGTTTCACTGGAGAGACCTCTTTTCCAAGACCGTCACTGCATCTCAAGATCTCTTATACTAAAGAAATTTCATTAGCAATATCTCTCTGTTTTTAGATTTGATGCAGTCGCTTGGTGCTTTCTGAGGCATGTTACGTTTTCCTCTCACCCTCTCCCGTAATTCAGGTAGTTATTTTGGGGAGTAGGTCCATAGGAATGTGCTTCTGACAAAGCTGTTTAAAGTTCCTGTCAGCTCAGGAACTGCTGAGAAGCAGCTTTTGCTTCTGCCTTCTGCCAGGGATTGGAGCATGTAAAGTCAAGTGTCTTAATCCTACCCGCACCTGAAAGGTGGGTCATGTTTGTTTGAATCATCTGAAATAACTTTTTGAGAAAGTAGCAGAAAGTAACTTTTTAAGTGCCTATTAGAGGTCATATTTGTTTTTCTCTGCCTGAGTTATCCTGTCTCCATATGCCTGACCATAAAAGGTCCTTGGAGTGGATTAAAATGCTTAGACCATCCACTTTTCTATTTATTTGACACTAATTCACTTGGCAAAGCTGATTCTAAGAGTACCATGTTTTAATGGTGGATTGATTGCACTAAGTATTATGCTGACCTGGACGACCTGAAACTAGAACATTGTGTTAAGGTGTGTTCAGTCTGAAGCAAAATAGCTCATGTTGCTAGCCTCAGGGTTTCCATCACGAACATCTGAATTGCCACTGTGGGTTCAGTTAAAACCACATAGATAGAGCATTATACCTTGGATATGTTCTTAGGAAAGGGATTTCTGTTTTGATCACTTCCAAGTCAGAAATCTGTTTTTGCAATAGGAAAGCATGAAGACTCCAAATCTGGGACTTTGTCTTTTTTTTCTGATTTTTTTTTTCCTGTTGGCTAGTCTTAGTTTTATTATATTATGCATCCTTCACATTTTATCTCATGAGCCTGTGAATGCTGAAATGTGGCCCAATTTTTTTCTTTTAAACTGAAATAGACTTAGTGAACTATTTCTTTTTAAAATATTTTTTCTTTTTTTCTAGGTCTAGTAGTACCTGTATGGGGGTGGGGGGGAAAGTTGGTTTGATGTGGAATTTACCTGAAGACATCTGGTTCTAACAGTAAACCAGCCATCTCCCGGGGTTTAGGAAATGTGTTTCAGGAAAGATCATGTTTTCCCTCTCTAATCTATTGGGACTCTCCTCTAGGCACCAGTTTATCAGTGAAATTTATAATTAAATGAGGGAAAATTTCACCTTCAGATTTGTTAGAATTTGATTAGAAATGCCCCAAAGAAAAAATGTTAGCCTCATCTTTACTGCTTGTCTATAGGTTATTGAATGACTTGCTTATATGATGCCTCTTCTTTTTAGGAGCTTAATTTAATCTGGAGATTAAATTATGGGAATGAACTTTATCTTTTGTGAGCTTCTATATGTACTGCGTCTGTGAGCAAAAAGACTACATTTCATGGAAGAAAGATTGTTGTAGGAAATAACTTATGAGATTATATGTGTGCCTTGTAAAATATTCCTTTTATGAGGGGTTGACAGGTATGGACAAGTTGGTGAAGGTTACTGGAGTACTTGCTTTTACTTTCATTTATTTGACAGATACATATCATTTTACTTGGTTATGGAACAGTTTTCTGAAGAGGAAATATAAAGTGTATAAAGCAGCCTGGAAAAGGTTTGTTTAGTTTTGTTTTTCCTCTTTAGTCCAGAAGTAATTTAGCACCTTTAAAGAATAAGAATTTCTGAGCTTCTTAAAAATATTACATTTCCAGAAGCCAACTTCTTTAGCTAGGGTTAAGCTTGTAAACATACCTTCAAGATTTGAGGTGGGGGTAAAAATACCTAAATTGAAACAAAAGTAACTGTTGAAAAGCCAGGAAGTAAAAGTAGACTTCACATGTTCAGGAGGCAAGCAGGGTTTCTTGGTACGCTTTATCCACACTTTAACTCATTATAAACTTCAATTCTACCTATGTTTATACTGAGAAGTGACTCTGTAAAGATATGAGAAGTTTCCATGTTTTCACCACTAATTCTGTATTGCTCAGTTTGCAATCAAAAATTGTTTTCTGCCAAGTATTAGGACTATAACTGACTGCGGCATTTGAAATTTACTAAAGTCTTTTTTTTAATTGTTATTACTTCTTCATGTATGATCACTGCAGGCTTGACTACGTAGCAGTTATGCTTGAACTCCTAACATTAGTATTGTGAATGACCAGCCCGTTAAAACTGTATCGCATAGTTATGTACTTGTCAGCCAGCTGCTTATTAGTTTTTTTGTTTTGACTTATACTGTAACATTTTTGTTTATTGTAGTTTCTTCTCAATTAGAGACTTCTTTAGAGAAAGAAATTTAAAGTATTTAAATTGTACAGGCATTGTACAGGCTTGGATACAGGAAATACAGCAGCTTACTGAATCACTTGAAAGCCGTTGACTGAAGATGCTATAGTAGTCCAGGTCTGTTACTGTTTGAGAAAAAATAAGTTCAGTAGGTGTAAAATTTCTAATGTTGTTTTAAGTCCTCCTTCCCACTGCCCTTGTGCCTCTTAGGTGCTCGTTACAAAACTGTAGGGAATATTGACTGTTTCTATGTCTTTAGCCTCTCACATATTAATTTTGAGGAAGATGTAATGATTTACACAAAAAATGTTTCCACCAATGCTTGTGGAAATTAAAAAAAAAAAAAAGAATCAAAGAGACTATTTGACTGATGCAGATGATGAGAATAAATGTTTTGGTGTAAACGTGTTCTTGGTTGTTTGAATTTTTGTTTTGTTCCATGTGGTGCTGAAGTTACTACACTTTTATGTCTCTTGAAAAATTCCTACTAGTTACAGTTATTCTGATGCACTACAAAAGAATATTTTACAGTATTTTTGAAATAATTTGAAATTTTAAGTCTAGTTTTGGAGATAGTAACTTCAAATTTACTGGAACAATAGTCTCTTTTAATGGGGTAAGTTATAAATTTACTCCTAGCTGCCTCTTTCCTTTTAACTGTCAATGTTATTTTTCTTGGATTTGGCCATTTTAGGACCTTTATGAATAGCAATGAGTGTCTGCAAAAAATTTCCTGATGCTGGTACCCCAAATTCAAAAGAATGAGCAAGGGTTTAGTGATCTTACGCTTTATCAGTTTACTGTGTATTCCACCACATTATTCCTGTCCAGACTTTCTCTTTAGTCTACAGCTTGCATGGGATGATAAGAAGTATTGCTCTAATAGTGAGAAGTGGTGGCTCTGATGACCAGCAGGGATTGCCCCTACTCTACTTCTAGACTTTATGCCAAGTAATAAGTGCTTCTGGCCTCTGGACTGTATTAGGGGCACTTAGAGGTTTGTGTTTTGAAAGGGAGCATAAAGCTGAAGAATACACTTACTGCATTTAAAAACATTGTTTCCTGCAAATGCATACATTTAAGAAATTTACAGTTATTTGAGCATGTATCCATGAAGAAAATAACTTTCTTTGCCCTCTAGAAAAGGGCTTTATCTAATAGTCCTCTTGGATTTTCTGATTTATTACTATTTCATAGTATTAGAATGACTAACAGGAAATGCATAGTTTGCATCCCTATTTGTCTAATGACTTACAAAGTCATGGTTCCCTGGAGACTGTTGCTCACTGGTTTCATAGAACCAAGACTTCTCTTCCATATATGAGTAATAACTTGAGCTTAACGTGTATCTAACTTTATGGCACTTTATCTGAAAAAGTTTCAGATAAACTTTCTGAATCAACAAGCTATTGCTGTAAAGAAGAGAGCTTGAACCTATTGCTTCAATTCTTCATTGTTTTGTTTACTTCCCAGATTTGAAATCACATGTAGCCCAGCAGACTCATCAGTTTAATTAACAACATGAAACAAAGGATGGGAATTCAGAATCCTGGTGTATAAACATTGCTTGAAAATGTGCTTAATTTTATGATGTTTTGGCTTACAGTTTTTTTTAAAGAAAATTAAAATCTGCAATCAATCTGCAAGTGAGTGACTGTCAGTCTGGTTGAAATATGAGCTTGAAATTCAAACATATTCTCTGGCACAGAATCATAGTACGTTGGATGGTTAGGTGAATGAATGCACTTGATGTACCCGCACTCTCCAAGCAGTGGAAAGGCAAAAGGAACTGAATTTAACTGGAAAAAATATGAAGAAATATTATAGTTGAATAAAGAATATAAGATATAAAAAAGGCTATCTTCTATAGAGTAGTAGTGGGTGGAGTCAAAATAAAACCCTCTCACTGAATTTTTTTAGCTATCCAGATGCTAGAAAATACTTTGTTCTTCATTCCAGCCCATCTGTTATTCCTTATTATAACTCACATCACCGCAGCTACCACAACTGTTAAAGAATCACCATATAAAAATGGCAGAACTTGCATATAAAAACAGCAAAACTTAGCACTTATTACACGGTTTTATGGAAGGAAAACTGCAGGAATCAAACTTTATAGTTTGTTGAAAGATTTTTCCTTTTTCTGTATAGTAGTACTGTAATAGAAGCAATGCCAGTTATGACGCACAGTATGAACTGTTCGGTTATATGCGCATATATATATATATATAAATTTTTATTTGAGTGTTCTGTAAGAATATGTTGCCTGATCTGAGAATTTAAATGCAGAAACTTCTGCAATCTTCTTACTTAAACATAATTGCATTTAAAGGATATGCTTTTAGGAAAAATGAAAATTATCACATCTGGTTTTCATCGCTGAATTTCCACTGCCATTGTCAAGAGATAGCTGTGCAAAATATTACTGTTTGTAAAGGTCATTCTAAGAGAAAATTTTTATGTGCATAGTTTATGCAACCACAAAATGTAGATGTGACTGCTGTTCCTGTACCTTAGCAGGATTCTGATCCTGCAAAAACCATAGACATGCCACGTACCGTGTCCAGAATATACTCTGATTCATGACTGAGGTTTTCTAGAAAGTTAAATTTACAAGTAGTATACATTGTATGATATTAAACATGTGCCCATATTGCCAGTTCTCCTAATTTTTGCATGTCACTTACTTGCTTTTTCAAAAAGCCTAGCTTTTACAGTCATGTGGTTTTGTATGGGTTTTGGCTTTCTTTAGAATAACAGATAAAATATTCCTACCTTCATGGTTCTAGAAAAAGCCTTAAAAGTGGAAATGCTAACTATTCAAGAACAAGACAAATTACTCCCCCTTCTAATATTCAATATAAAATAATTGCTATTGAACAACTACTATGTGGGGTGTAGTGTTTTTTTTTCTTTTCCTTTTAACCTCTGATTTCTCTGTGCTTGTTCATGCTGTGACAGAGTGCAATTTAACTCTCAGATTCTGAACTCAGTGTTGAAGTTGGGTGTTGAGCAATAGGCCGGAGCTAATGGATGTATTGTGACACATGTTCTACTGATGAAAGTGCTGGACTTGTTTGACTAACAGTCATTATGAAGAGTCTGTTGATTTTGAAAGTCTTGAGTATTATGCTGTTAAAAGGAATTACTTTATTTTTTTCCATACTAGGAACAGCAGGTGGGACGCATATGCTGATCTGTGGAGGTGAGAGCCAGCTAGCAGTGCAGAGTGCCAGAGTTCCTTCTAAAGAGCAGTGGTGCTCTTTACAAGACAGGGTCAGGGGACAATGATAAGTGCTGTAAAAAGTAATTGTATACGGACTTCTTTGGGCCTGAAACACTGGTGAATTTTGAATTTTTCAGGCTCATCAGTGTAAAACTGTGTGAGGAGCTGAGGAGAAAGAGATGGAAATTAAGTTCTGGAATGCATTCTTTCAAAGTTATGTAATTATTCAATCTTTTTAGAGTAAATTTCCTGGGGTAAAGATACTTTGCTAAGCTTATGTTCCTTATATACCCTAAAACTCACAAAACCTGTAACTGTGGGGCATATTTGAAACCAATGGGTGGAATTCAGATGCTAGTGAATTTCTTCTGTCCAAAGGGAGTGATTTGCTTTCGCCCTGAGGGAATAGCATCAGAAAGAGAGCTGGATCTGATTGAGTGCACAAAAGTAAAGGGGCACAAAATGTAGAAGCAGGAGCAGACTCCTCTTCAGACTTGATTAACTGAGTAGCTGTGATAGATTGGCATGTCCAGGAATGTTTGTATGTCTAGGAGGCAGTAGGTAGTGCAAAAAGCTTTGCATCATGATGAGTTACAATACTAATATACAGCAGTGTTCGCTAAACAATGTACTTGTTTGTAAGATGTGTATCTTTCTTTGTTTTGAGCTCATGCCTCATACAGAATATGATTAAAAGAAACCTCACAAATGGTTTATTGAGGTGTAGTTGTACAGTGCTTAATGTTACATGTCCATAGCTGATTATGTTCCATAACTCCTGAGACCTGTCATCATGGTTATTCCTATTAGTTTCCTTGTAGTCTGTTCGTAGGTAGGTGTCTAATTTTCCCCTTGTGCTGTCTAATATTAAAGAGCTGATGAAGGAAACAGTTAAGAATAAGCTTTTACTGAAATCGTAAACTCAGTACTGTAGATTTTGCCAGTACAGCCCCTGGCATCTCTTACATATTCTTTGAAGCAGATATGCCACTCCAGCTTGCCTGCAGTGAAATGGACTCTATCCATTACCCTGAGCTGGGAAAAGTGAAGGGTTAGATGAAGGATAAACCTGTGAGGCCCTGTGTTCACTGTGTTGAAGCTGCCACCTTTTGGTGCGGCGTTTGTTGAGCCTTTGGGAACTGCAGTGCAGACAGCTGCACTTGTCTGCCAGTGAGGAAACTGGGCCTTGAGACAGTTTTCAGACTGGAGGAGAAAGAGGTGCAAATGAAAAAACAAACAAACAAACAGAGTTTTTGATCTAGATCTTAGAGAGAGTGAGGCTTGGGAGTGTTTACTGGGTGTCAATTCAGATAATGGCACTAGATTTCTTGGGTATTGAACTGTGAGCAATAACTCGAAATGACATGTAGATCTTCTTGTAATTTTTCGTACATTATACTTCGGACTCTTTACATTTTTGCCTAAAACAGGATCATGTATTTTTAGAGGCTTGTGGCATCACTTTGAATATCTTGTTTTTATTCTGCTTTGGGATAAATACTAATTCAGTTTAACTCTGTATTGTAGTAGCCAGCTACGGAACTATTACTGGTCTTGAAATACTGATCTGATGTGCTTTAAGCAAAAGGACGTTAAGTTGGTCAATCCATTAGAAAATATCAATTTCATTTATATGATTTGTAGCATGAACTTATATTCCATGGCTAGCTGGGCAGTATCTGTACTGTGCACCCTGTACTGTAAGGAATCATAGAATACCCCAAGTTGGAAGAGACCCTTATGGATCATTGAGTCCAACTTCTGGCTACACACAGGACCACCCAAAACTCAGCCCGTATGGATGAGAGTGTTGTCCAGCTGCTTCTTGAACTCTGTCAAGCTCAGTGCCATGACCACTGCCCTGGGGAGCCTGTTCCCTAAGGAAGGAGATGACGATGTGCATGGAAGTCCTTGACTCTGCATATCATGCATGAGCCCTTGCATTTAAACTGTCAGGCTGTTATACTGACCCTGTTAAATGAATAACTCTGTAGTTTATTTGATGTGACACAGCAGCTTTTAGGGCTCCTGCATGAGAGGCAGAGCCGCTTGGCTTGTCGGTGCCAGCCTCGTGGCAGCACGCTATGCTGTCCCGCAGGTGGCAGTAGCGATTTGGCAGAAAAGACCCGGAGCCAAACTGGTGGGAAGTGCTGTGGTTTTTTTTTTTTTTTTTTTTAATTTGGTCATTAGACAGCTTTTAGCCTTTTAGGCAAAGAATCTCCTCCAAAGGGAGAACTGCACCAGCTCAAGAACTGTCTGAACCTGCCTTCCAGTAAGTTGCTGTTTTGCTGGTGCGCTGTGTGGTGTTACCATATAAAAGATCTGAGAATTGTGTAGGCATTCAAAATTCAAGCTTTTTCTTCTGTTCCAACTATCAGAGCTTGTAAGAGGGGGAAGGATTTTACCTGTTAGCTTAGTTGTAACTTCTTTTTTTTCTTAACTTTTTTTCAAGAATAATCACAATAAAATCAGTTTTCATTTTCTACTTCCACTTACCTTTTTTTTTTAAGATCAACACTGCAAAATTATGACAGAAATTGGATGGAAAAAGAATGCTTTTCTGTAAAAGAACAGCATGAATCATTTGCTACTTAATTATGTTTAATAGAAAATGTTATCAAATAATGATAATTCAATATTATAGTTACATTATATTTTTGAATGACCTCTTCAGAATGTCATACAGCTACAAGTGTTACTTTTGTGATGTAATATTGAACAAAGATTTTTTGAGAGGTAAGGATTTTCAAAGTTACACAAGGAATATTGAGAGATACCCAGTCAAAGATTGGTGGTAGTGGTCACTAAATTGCATCAGCGATACTTCAAACATTCAGCTGAAGGCCTGATTTCAGAGTGTGCATTCAATGACAGAATAGGCTTTTGACCTTTACTCAAGTTAGTTCATGCTAGAAAGTTCTTAGTTTATTATAAGGAGTCTGGTCTTCTCTCAGTATTTAATCAACTACTTCACACAGTTACAGATAAAATGGTCTCAAAATCATAGAGAGACTTAGGATAATTGTTTTTTCGAAAAGCACTAAAAAAAATGCAATTGTAGTTTTGCTATTGCATAAAATAAATTAGTTTAGCGGATGATAAAATAAGAATAGAATTGCTTTTAAAATGCTTGAGCACAATTCAGGAATTATTTTCCTAGTTCAGTGGTTTATAAATAATACATTATCAACAAAGGTCTGAAAGTTGTACTGCAGAGCATTTTGTTTTCTGAAATTATTGTTATGAGTAATATCAATGATAAAGACGGCTCCTGAAATTGAGGTAGAAGTTTTAATTGCTATTATAAACATAAATAATTAAAACAGTAAATATTGTAAGTAACCAGATCTTGCACAAGGCTTAGCTTGTCCTCCAAGTAGAACTTCAGAGAAGTTGAATCTGTAATTCTAAGGCAATTGTTTGAGTGATCAATTCTGGTATTATATGACTGGAAACATGCAAAGTATTTTAATTTCTTTAAGAATTGTTGTCAGCAATTTGTTTAGTAAGAGAAGACCTACAGAAAACATATGCCATTATTATTACCCAGAATCCAATAAAGATAGTTTTTTTCAAATTATTACCATATGTGAGTAGGAGTTCCTTTGTACTGTAAAGTTATTTTAGATACCAGAATAATTTGTTTCATACTTTGAGTTCCTCACTGTTAAAATGTCCCTTTAGATTTGCTATTACTTTGACTATTGTGTGATATATAGTTTAAAAAAAAAAAAAAGAAAATAAAAAAGAAAAAAGTTTATAATAAAAGAAATTTAACAAGTAATTGAAATTCCAGATCGTGTGTAGAATGTGCCAAATAAATAATGGCATTTGCAAGCATATTGCACGAATGCAGTAGCTGTGGGGAAACTACTATAAAACTGTTAAATACACTCCCCCTCCCCCTGCCATCTTTAACCACTGTTATAAAGCCTTGAGAAAATGAAGCAATCTTGACTGGCTGACATACACTCCAGCAGAGAAATTAATGTATTACAAATCATATGTTACAACTGGTTAGCCATATTTCTCTTATTGTTTCTACTGATGTACAAATTCATGAATAACATTAACAAGGAATGATTTGTGAAAAAAGCTTTTTACAATATTTGTACATTTCATATTGAAAAATCTTTTTAGGACCCAGCAGAGCAGTAATTGAAGTGAAGGAAAATAAGCATTTTTAATGGTGCTTTCTTAAAACAGTGCTTTTGTCTCTGAGCTAGTGCAAATTTAAAGGACATCATGACTAACAGGAAAGTTGGTCAAAGTGATTTTACTTTAGGGTGGAGTTTTTGAATGTGCATTCTGTAATAGAATATTTTTGCTGACATAAACTTCAAGTCATTAAAGAAACCTTAATTTGTACAGGAAAATCACCTCATTGATTTGAGCTGATTTTATTTGATAGACTGATTATCTGCAGATGACTGCCAATTTAAAAGATACACAGCAAGGATGGTATTTACCAACTGTTTTTGAATATATTATACTTTACTAGTATATCATAAAAGATTTATTTCTAACAGTGTAGCTGTATTTCTTCATGGCATTTGATTCACATTGAGATGTCCTCATGGAACTTTTCTTCTTATCTTAATGGATTCAGAACCTCAGGAAATAAATTTTAAAATTTTGTTGTTGTGTTCAGGTGTCAGAGTTCTCTTTCTTCACTTATGACTGAGCTCATACTGAGGTATCAGAGTAATTATTGCAACAGTTTTAGACACTATTTTTTGTAACTAAATAACGAATTATGAGATAGTGTATTTTGTAGCGTGGAAGCTTCAGCTACGCTCATCTTCTTCAGCAGTATTTCTTAGACTCGTCTCCACTGTTGCCAATATGGCAAAGTTCTTTGCAGACAGTTGGCAGGCAGTAGTTGACGTCCTGTGTATTAGGTGTTGTTTGCATACCTTATGAAGACTGAGATAGGACCCGAGTATTTACAATAGTCTGTCTCCTTGCATTGCTCTTATGAAGAACTCGGGGTTAGCCCGATGTGTTTGTTCCATATGCCATCACAGGATTCTGAAGATGTAGTCCAGATATACACTGCACAGAGCCTCTTGGTCATAAGAAAACTAGGATGAACAGAGCCCTATCTGGTCAGCTCTGCTCATAAGTCCAGCAGCAGACCCACTCCTGGGCAGGGAATCACAGAATTGTAGGGGCTGGAAAGGACCTCCAGAGATCATTGAGTCCAACTCCTCTGCCAAAGCAGGCTTCATAGACCAGGTTGCACAGGTAGGCATCCAGGCGGGTCTAATAATGGAGAAGGAGACTCCACAACCCCCTTGGGCAGCCTGTTTCAGTGCTCCGTCACCCTCACTGGCAAGAAGTTCTTACGCACATTGGTGTGGAACTTCCTATGCTTCAGTTTGTGGCCATTTCCCCTTGTCCTATCGCCATGCACCGCTGAAAAGAGTCTGGCCTCATCCCTTTGCGTCCTGCACCTTAGATACTGATAGACATTGATCAGATCCCCTCTGAGTCGTCTTTTCTCAAGGCTGAACAGACCCAGGTCACTCAGCCTGTCCTTGTAAGAGAGGTGCACCAGGCCTCAAAGGAAGCCAACTATAGTGTGCAGCAAATATTCAAGCAGCCAGAGAGACCAGGACTGGTACTCAGTTCCACTTCCTTTTAGTCTGGTAGAGAATTTTCAATTTGTCAGAAATAATTTTGCAAACTCCAAAAGATTGCAAGTCACGAACAGGCCATCACACTTGCAAGACAGCTGCTAACACAGGTACTAGGTGTGTAAGTTGAAAAATCGATGTTGTCTTTTTTTTCCTTAAAGTATTTGTTAGGATAGACTTTGAATCCTCAGCCTCATGGTTGCTCACAAAGACAGGCTTTTATTATTGTTTGCTTAGGGTTTATAGTGAATGTTAATATTTAAAAATTAAAAATTGAGAAGATAGCTGGAAGCTTTTCTTTGGCAGTAGGAACAGTATTTCTCAGTATTCCCAAAAGAGAAGGCTGTATTTCAGAGAAGTCTATATGAGAAGGGAAACAATGTGTTTCAAGTTTCTATTATGTGTATTCTGTTCCAGAAGGCACTTTATTTTTTGTGTTGCATCTGCAGAAAAAGACAAACTAAGGAAGGATACTTATTGTTAAAAAGAAACAAAAAAGAAACAAACAACAGCAACAAAAAAAAACCCCACCATTTCCAGAATTTCTTATCTGTATAGTGCTTACCCCAGTTGAGTCCTCAGGTCTATATGCAGTTTTAGATGTACAGAGTTAGAGTGATCTCAGCTGCAATGGAGTTATTTCCAGAATATTTGATTGGAATCCCGAAACCAACACTTGGATACTGGCCTTAGCATTCTGTAAAAATGCATGTTGGAATGTCCAATTAAACCACCAACTGATAAAATTAATCAGCACCACCTGATTTGACTTCATAATTACTTCACCTGGAAAACTTTGGAATGAGATTCCCTATGTTTGTTCCCTATGTTTGTACTAGAGCCGTGTTCAACACACCACAGAAAACCAGACTGAATTTCATTTTCAATTTTTTTTAAACAACTACCTGTTTTTCAATGACGATTTTACTAGAGGAAATGCTTGAATGACATCAATGCATAATGGTAAAAATACTTTTTGTTATTTCTTTACAAACTATGGCATGGACATTTATATAAGAAATGTTTTATATGCATCTAATTAGTGAGATAATGCACTAGGCTTCCTTCTCAAAATTAAGTTCTCTGTGTATAGGAATTAAATGATTTAACACATATTGGCTTTATATAAGGACAGTTGTACTTGGAACAGAAGCAGTGTCTGCTGGAAATTTGGAATGTAGTAAGTATGGAATAAGAGCATATTATTGGTGTGCAGATGATGTTGTCTTGTGATTATGAAAATAAATATAAACTTCTAATTTAGCTGAGTGCTTTACAAATAAAATGAGAGTTAACTTTCTCCTATTTTTTTGCTGTTAATATCCTTACTAGTCCTCCTAGCCCTAATTTAGTTCCTCTTCTGCTTTTGAATATCCTTCAAAAGCAAAATGTTTGCAGTACTCTCAGTTGTCCCATAATTTCTAAAATACTTTTTCAAATGTTTTATGTGCATGGTACCTGATCAGATTTAAAAAAAATATATATATTAGTGGGATTTTGGAGATATAAGCTCACTGAAGTACTGTTCCCAGGAGAGAAAATAGTCTAGGGTGTAGCTTATAAAACAGTATTTGTATCAGTCCAATGTAGTGTAAGGGAATTTTCTGGATCCATATGGTCTCCGTTCAGATCCATGTGTTCTCCTTTCAGAAAGACACTGCAGGGAGGAGCCAGACAGGGTTTGAAGCCGGCACGGTAGTTGCACTAGTAGTCAAAGAATGGGTAAGGGGTGCTACTGATACAATCAGAGTCCTTTCTGTTGTCTTCACTGTGAATATTTTCCGTTAACCAGTGGTATGTTCTAAATTCATCCTTTCTTTTCCCTTAATTGGTTTTCCATTTAGGTAATTCCTCTTCCTGCATACCAACCTGAATATCCATCCTTAGGAAAAAAAAGTAATGAGTAACAATTTGTTGAAAAAATGATTACAACTGTACTGTTTACTTAGCTTGTTTGTTCTGATCCCTTCCTTTGCTTGTCTTGCTTAAACAGATGCTGAGATATCTGGTGGATACTTAAGTGATCTTCTAGCACAGAATAGTTCTTAAGTGTGATTGCAATAAACAGGAGTAGTATTAACAATAATCTTCTAGCACAGAGTGATCCTTAAGAGTGATTCCAATAAACAGGAGTAATATTAATAAACACATCTAAATTGAATAATAGATGTTGTTTTCTCTTCACAGAATCACAGAATTGTAGGGGCTGGAAGGGACCTCTAGAGATCAAATAATTTCATACAACCAGGAAGTCTTATTTGTTTGTACAAAGACAACCTGTAGGATAAGCATAAAATCAATGTTACAATTGCTACAATGATTCTGTACAGTTTCTTAATGAGCTTTATTCTTTATGCAGAGATCTGAAGGGTGTTATAGTTACTCTGAGTGACAACGGACATCTGCAGTGTTCCTACCTTGGTACTGATCCTTCGGTCTTCCAGGCTCCTAGGGTTGATTCTAAGGAAATAAACTATGAAGAATTCAACGCTGAAATGAAGGAGCTTCAGAAAATCATCAAGGAAGCCACAAAAACACAAGGTATACTTCTCCCATTTGTACTCAGTTTAACTAACTAGTTTTCATTTGGTTGATTAACAATTTGTTTTTCTTTCTGTTTTTATAATGCCTATTGGAAGTTAGAAGCTTTATGTGCCCAATTGCCCATAATTATCACTTGTTCAAAGATTTAGAGGAAAAAACCTGACAGTGCGTATACTACCCAAAGGCAAGAAAATTTCAGTAATTTCACAGCTGGTATACCTCTTAGGCTTTAGAGAGAACAAATTGTACTGACAAATTCTGTTTTGTTATTTCAAATTTTTTCTTAAACATTCTGCAATTAATAAAGAATGATTTGTGTTAAAAACAGCTTTTCTGTTGCCTCTTTCAAAAGCAATTGTGTTTGAACAATATAGGAAAGAATATCAAAAGCATAATAATGATCAAGGTAAACACGGTAATCTGCACATATTGCATACACTGGGCGCTGGAACAGGCTTTGGGCACTGGAACAGACTCAGCCCAGTGTAGTGGTCACAGCATCAAGCCTGCTGGACTTCAAGAAGCATTTGGACAGTGCTCTTGGCCTTAGGATTTGAATTTTGGGTGATCCTGATTGGAGCCAGCAGTTGGACTTGGTGATCCCTGTGGGTTCCTTTCAACTGAAAATATTTTGTGATTCTAATAATTTGTACTGAGTTTGTTCAAATAACAATGTGATTTTCTACAAAGATCCTTCAAATTTTGTGTTTTATAACTGAGTCTTTTAAACAGCGGATCTGACTTGTGCAGGGAATTGGAAGCACTCAGTTCTACAGGAAATTACGGAAAAAATTCTTAGGCGAATAGAACCATTTAAAATCTATTTCTGCTGATAGTTAGCATGTTCTTAATATACATCGAAGAAATAGTTGCAGTTTTCTTTGTTGAAAAGCCCTAGAAAATGAGATTTGTAAGCTGAACTCATGAGCTTGATTCTACAACTCAAATATTTTTTTTGTAATTGCATTTAACTTTGTCCGTTATTGTCATAATAGACTAATATAAGAGTGTTTTATTTTTTATTTTTTTATTTTTAATGTAACAAACCTAGTTATTTAAGCTTACACGTGTGCAAAATTTTGTTGCTTTTACCACAGCCCTTCTAATAAATATTTGGCTGTTTCATCTAACTATTATAAGACTGTTTCATCTGACTATTATAACCAAAGGAAAGACAAGCATGATGAATGCATCTGTTTGTGAAGTGCATAAACTTTTGCTTATTTGTCTTAAAAGATTGTGTAGAGAAAAAAAACATAGCTGTCCTTTATAACTTGCTCTAGTAAAAATGTGATAGTATGAGATTGACTTGTTTACTATGAATATTGCTGATCTTTTACTTTCCTATTTTACTCTTAATTTTTTTTTGTTCATTAAGGCCTTTCTAGTCTGATTTAAGGTGTAAGGTATTTTAGGAATGCTCTCTTCATTGTGGAGATATGCTCTAAGGAGATTTTGCTTTGATTTAACTGAATGTAAAATTTGTTAGAAAGCCTCTCCTACAAGTAAAACCTTTCAATTAAGAAGCATGCCTTTCAGTTTAGGATGATTTTGCTTTGTCTCATTTTGACTATTTTATATCTTTAGCTGTCTTAAAATAACTGTTAATCGTGGCTAGTTGAATACAGAATACCTTTGAACACTGCTCACCATTCAGTTTCTCTAAACATGATCTTTAAAATGAATGATTGATTCTTCTGTCTTGTGGATTCACATGTGTGCAAGTAAGAGCTGGTGTTGTTTTGAAAACATCTACCCTTACATGGAAATAATTTTTCATTGTTTCATTTTGACTTCCAAAAATGGAAGTCATTTAGAATTAGGTCATCATATAAAAAACTTAGAGCAGCTATTTCCATAAATAAGTCGTGTATTTCTGTTCAGTGCTGACCATTAAACTGTTGAACTTCAGTTATTTTATATGTTTTGGAGGAGGTTTTACATTACAAACTGAAGAAAAATTTTAAAACCTTTCTTTTTTTAACTGTTGACCAAACGGAAATCTAATGATATTTACATCAGCTTGGTTTTCTTAGGTGATTAACCATAGATGTTTGACTCAGTAAGAAAAAGATGAAGCTTTTAAGTAGACTTTGGTTGTGTTGTCTGTCCTATTTCTAATAGAAGGATGAGAATATGACAGAAATTGCATCAGACTTTGCTGAGGGAAAAATGATTAAATAGGGTTAGAAAAGGAAGATCTACTCTTCTCCAAAGAAGTGAAAGTAATTTTGCTGTGTTATGTGCAATTGGCAGAACCAGTTGTGTGTAATTGGTATCACTAGTAGGTGATATTGGAGGAATGTGCTTTGATTTTACTTTTCTTTTTCCTTGTAGTGACAGGAAGCATTTTCATGGAGCAGAAGAAAATGAGAACTTAATTTTCCTAGTTTTCTCAATAGTCTTTTCCCTCAACTCTCCTGTTAGAAAGAGACATATGATGCTATTATGACCCACTAGTTGTGGGTCATTTTTGGGACCCTACGTATAATAACAATCTTGTAGCTTTCTGAATGTGCTCATGTGCTTATTTATGCAATTAATATGTTAATTTCCCCTTTACATCAAGGTTTTTTGCTGTTTGTTTTTTCAGGAAATATGAATTCCCTGCTTTGGTTTTTTGTTTTTCCAATACATTTAATTTTGAGGGATAAAAGTATATTCCAGGAAGACCCAAATACCTTAGAGCTGGACCTTTCTCCCTCCCTTTTTCTCCTTTTCCCCTTTACCCACTTAGAAAAGTTCATGTAACTTTTTGCAGTATTTAAATGCTTTACTTTTAATTCTTACAAATTTTTTTATGTGTGGTTTTATATTGTGGATATAAATGAGTTTGTAAGCATTCTTTCCCTTGTATGTTAACATTGTTCAAAATAATCAGGTAACATACTGTAAACAAGCCCCATATAACATAAAAACCTTTTTATGCAGAGGAATTTCTAAAATCTGTTTTAATGACACTGTGCTGTCGGACAGAGTTTTTCTGCCTAGCTTATTCATTATGAAATTATTTAGATCAAAGTGTACCATACAATGGATGTGGTGTGTATTTTGGGGATAGGCTACTTTATTATAGGTGTACTATTATATGTAACTGTGGAAAAAAGTTAAAAATAAAAACTAAAGCAAAACCAAGGCTTACAGTTTTCCCAGGACCACTGAAGATCAGAAGTAGCATGTGTAAAATCCTGTCATAGAGTGCATCTAAATATTTTTTTTCAACCATAAATCAGAAATCCAGAATGGAACCCAGGCTTTGGCTGCCTATAGAAATCTTAAAAATTGGAACTTCCTATGTTCAAAAACTGCAGGCATGGTTGATGGTGTATTTAGAAATATATGTGCATATTTGTCAAAAGAGAGCTGATTGATTTTTCTCTTGTTTTTTTTTTTTTTTTTTCAGATATTTTGCCCCAGTCTGAAAAACACAGAGATCTAATTGTCACTGCAGAAGTTTCACCAGACTTGGATGCAGAATCCGTATGTACAAGTATAAAAATAAATGACAACCCTTTTTTGAGAGCAAGAGTTGCTCCTATTTGCAAGCAGTGCTACCTGAAATGCTTCTCTTTCTCTTGCAAATGTGCTGTTAATGGATATTAACTTGCTTTATAGCAAATGTTAAGAGACAACTTTCTAATGCTGTAGAGTTCTGTCAGATTTTCCTTTATTTTTAACAAATCAGATCATTGGGTGAGAGAAGTAAAAGTAATTAGAAAATAAGCCAATAACTATAGTTGTTATTTATATAGCACATTAGATACATAAAATAACATGCAGTACTAGGTTATTATAGTTCACAGCTGCCTGCTGGGTAAGTGGATGTAAGTTGTATACTTCCCCTTTTTAGGTTTGAAAATGGCAATGAAATGTGAGGTATTTTTGTAGGAGAATTGTGTATATCATAGCCTTCATGTTTATAAATTTAATAACTTGCAATGCATGAGCAAGCACAGGGAATATTTCTTCATTTTTGTATAAATAACATTTAAGACTGTTGCAGTCATACTTGCTGTTTGAGGTAATGTTGTCTTCTGCATTTGTTTCTGGCCTATTTCACAGATTGTGATATAGCATAAGCCTTATATCTTCATAAACATAGCTGAAACATCTGAAATAGTGATTACTATTTATTTGTTTATATTTATGGAACTGAGCTTCTGCATAGCATCCAGTTGTCTATCAAAAATGTGTTTTGTTAATCATCTTAACTTGAGTGATTAAAATTACATTATCTTTTGTTTGGTGACCTTTCCAATTCTTGGCTGAGCAAAAGTAAGTGAAGAAAAACTTTCTTAGGATCTGGAATATTTTTGTAGTATTGAGAACTGTTAAAGCAGTTAATAACAGGGGGGAAACAGTAGTAGTGTCACCCTCAGGATTTTTTAAAGATATATCACTCGATGCATTGTAATGAGTAATCTCTGGCAAGGTGTCATTCAATATTCTCTGGTGTGGCAGCCTAGCTAGAGTTTATTGATCTTACATGCATACATAATTTATGAAAACCAGTTCAAATAGAACTTTAGAACAGTTTATGTTGTCAGTTGAAGTCTTTCATGTGAGCCTTTCAGAACATGGTCATTGCACCATAACGTGTAACTGTTTCTAGCCACTGATTTCTGCAGAAACAATTTTCATGATTATCTACCATTTAAAAAATACACAAGGAACTGTGTATTTATAATACTTTTAGAAGTGTATTTGATACCTTTATTTAAAGTACTACTGCTGCTGTTGCTATTATTTGATAGAGACCTCTTTATAATATGGCCTACCGCTTGCCTGTGGAAAAGCTTAGTTGGTGAGAAAAAAGGACGGAGTGACATGATCTTGGGTAACTGTCATAATCTCCACACAACACTTAAAATTGTTAGGCCTGCAGAATGCTATAATGCTGTACTTGTTTGCCCAGCCTTCCAGATGCAGATGGTCTGCTTTGGATATAAGTAACTCAATATACTGAATGAACTACAACCTTAAATCTTTATTTATTATATCTTAGTTTCCTGAGGGAAAGAGTTTCCTGGATGTTCCTTCAGTATCCATCTATAAAGGAAAAAATATTGTAAGACTTTTCATAGACAAGGATGAGTAAAGCAAATGCGAGAACAATTTTAGGGCTTCTACAGGCTTGCAAATACTATTTCTTCTTATGTGAAGAGATTTAAACTGTGATATGTAGTAGGAGCAAAGAATATTTAATGCCAGCCTCTGATACAGGAAGTCCCAACTGATAATGGTATGGTATGAATATGGTATACCAGGAGAAGGATCAGTCTCTTTGCAGCCATGTTGTTGTTTCAGGATGAGTCACTGGTAACTGTCAGAGATGGTTTGCTTGACAAGCCAGTCGTCTAATCCAATATGATAGTCCCTGTCTTTTTAAAAGGAGGGAAAATATAAAATGCACGAATGAAAGTCCTGCTTCTAGAACCCAGGGAGAACCTACCACCTTCCTGACTTCCTAGGAACTTTGCATATGTGAACCTTATATTGTCATGTTAAGATGAAAAAGAGAGTGGATAAACCCCATCAGATTTATTATGATTGTTATTTTGAAAAAATGGCTCCCATCATGAGAGAATAAATTCATGCTGGGAATTTAGTATTACGGCAGAATTGAGGTATTTCTTTAAAACAAACTAGTTTAAACAAATAGGAAAACTTCTTAAACTGTTGTCATGTCCCTGTTGCAAAATGAAATCTGTGCATAAAACAAGATATTAAAAGAGACTGCAGTGCCAAGATGAATTTCGCATTAGATGAAATTACCTAATGAAATAGTAATGAGTAACAAAATGCCTGCCATAATTTCTTTTGAAGTTCAAAATATATTTATGATTATAAGATTGTGTTCTGTGTGCTATGATTTTACAGTACATGCTAAGATTTGTATATAATACATTGGTAGATTGGAAGCCACCTTTCCCTAATGAGTAACAGGAGTTTCCAACATTTAAATAAATATACAGAAAAAAGGAACATGCCAAGCAAAACAGTTTCAAATATTCATATGTACATCATAGTGTATTAGTTCCTTACATAAACAATATTCATGAACTTTTGCTATCCTTTTTGCAGGCAATTTCTAACAGACTTTACGTTTTCAGAAGCTCAGAAATGTATTTTGTGTATTTTAGCCTGTCATCAGAATGATAAGTCCTTTACAGTTAATTCCTTGTTTACTGTGTTGATGATAGGAAAGTAATATTACATTTATTGTGTTCACTCATTCATGTGCAATACTGGATTTAGTGTTTTCCTCTTTTTTCTTCACAGAAAGCCATTGACAGTGAAGTAAAAGCAGAGGTAGTACCGTCAGTCACAGTAAAGGTACTGTCCCTAACTCAAACCATAGCAAATAATAGTGGCAACTTGTAGAAAGCTTGTAGTGTTTTCTGTGTATTTCACTTATATTATGAAAATGAGTAGAATTTGAAATGCTTCTGTGTACTTATTTCTCTTCTCTTTCATATGACAAGTGTTTATCTTGCAAGACTTCTGTTGAAGTTGGAAGTGTTTGGGATTTTATTTGTGATAGATTTATCAAGGAGATACCGCAAAAAAAAAAAAATACTAGAGTGGAAGGAAGTTGGTTTTGAATTTATAAGAATATTTTTCCAACACTTTTCAGAGCAGATAAATATTTATTTACTCAAAACATGAGGATTGTTACATTCAGCTGCTTTTTTACTTGTCAATAAGCAAGAATAGACTTTCTCTTGTAAAAACAATTTCACAACTTTTGTTAGTGCAAAAAAAGCCAGGAAAATCTAATCTTAAAATTGACATCATTGCAGTCCTCCCTGAAGACTGTTACCTCTGGTTATAAAGAAAGTGTGAGAGTGTGTGTGAAAACATGTATGCATGTGGAAGTGTAGTTTCTTCTCAGATATTTTTATTTTTTGAGCCTGAGAAGCTTTTCTAGGAGTACCAGTGGAGGAAAACTGGGGCTTTGTTTTTGAGAAGTTCTGATTGCCTTGAGTGAAAAACTTAGAGCTTAACTGAGATAGTAATTGATGAGCACTCCCTTATATTAATTGTACTTAGTCCAGCATCTTTCTCTACATTTTCAAATGATAAAATGAGGGAGGGTAAAACCTTAATTCTGATCAAGCCTGTGATGGTTTTGCTATGAAAACTCAGAGTTCAACTGAATTGTATTTGGCTGTTGATTAGGCTGTTTGCAAACATTGGGCTACCTTGAAATACATAATGTAAATTACCTTCAGAGAAGTATGAATTTATCGAACCACAAACTACAGCTCCTTCAGAAAATTTTTAATGAAACAAGATGCTTTTGACAAAATTTAGAGTAAAAATGGTTTCCTTTCACTTCAGGTTCCTATATGCAGCAGAAAGCCCAACAGAATTGAGCAAGCTCTCGAACTGTACTTGAATTGCCTCCTCATTTGGAGGACTGGGATTTAGGTAGGAAAGATGTAGTCAGACAGAGGGTCACAGCATGCAGTATGTTGGCAACTCTGAGTGGTTTATAGCCCTTTCATGCTTTAAAGGGACTGCTGAAGATCTGACTTTATAAAGTAACCTTATGAATTATGCTTGGTGCTGCCACTGGAAAATGTGTAGGTATTGCCTAAATTACATTTGAAATGACCAGTTTGGGTATAGTAGCTGCTTTAGAAAGTTGATAAATAGTTGGACAATTAGCTTGCACTGAATTTTTTGTGGTTGCAGTCAGCAGATCTGGCAGTGCCCAGCTGGTTGGCTTAAAGGTAATGCAAGTGGGTTTACACAGCTGCACTCATTGAATTACATTGGACCTGAAACGATTCGGAGCTGAGGGCAAGAATGCTTTTTAAAACTGTATGCCCCTCTTTTTGGGCTGAGATGTAGAGCAGATAATCTCCAAAAGCAATTTGTGAAGAACATTATTTTGTTTTTAAAGTAATGCACTGAAATAAAGTTTTGCAGCAATTTCAAATGTCACTGTCTTAATCAAAAATTTTCTGAAGTGTGCAGTCTCATGTTTGTATGTATTTAGCGCACATAGCAAAAGATCCATAAGTCTATTTTTTCTTCTTTACTGTTCCTTTTATGGAAATTCTGTTTTCAGAGAATGGAGCTGTTTACCTGATTTATGTACAGAGCTCCATGCGATCCTTCCTAGTTTTATTTGCTACCCTTAGAAACTATGGATGACATGAAGGCCTGAGTCTGTAACTCAAACTTATTGCTGTAAGCCAAAGTAGATGTTACTGTTAAATCATTTAAAGTAGTCCAACTTCCTAACACTTCAATTGTTTTATAAGTTTAAGAGTATTTTCCTAAACTGATTTCACCTGCCTGTAGTGAGTTACTGGGTAGACCAGAAATACAAAACAGATGATAATAAATAGCAGATACGGTCCATATACGTACAGACCATGTTTAGATATAGGTCACCACTGTACTTTCTGTTTTAGACCAGCTGAAGGACAGTCTTTTGATAACCATTGGTTTTGTAACTGGTTCTCTCTCTCACCCAGCACCACTCCAGCTTTATAGTTATGTCAGCTCTTGAACTCTAAAGATTTAGGTGTGCTGGTTATACTGTTTATTTTATAGTAAAAGCTTGATTAGAACTTGATTCTGAAATTATTCAGAAAACAGTTAGTTGTTCTCAGTAGTTAGAGGAGATAATTTCTTAGTTTAGCTTTGCTTTCATTTATTTATTTATTTTGCTTTAATTATCTAAAAGAAACAACATTTTATTTTTGTTTACATTAAAATAAATGTAAATTGTATTTTCAAAGGGTTAACATATTTTAACTAGGAGTTTGTCATTAGTTTGTCTTTGGTTAAAGATACTAACAAGGTGAGAAATCACCTCTGTTTTTTGCTGCATTTTAAATTTTTACTGCATACTATTGTTTTTTTATGTAAGTAAATAAGAATTTTAAGAATTGTTTCTGCGGTTGAAACTTGAAGTTCTTAAAAATTGCTGAAATGGTCGTTGCAGGGTTTTATGGTCTTTTGCTGGTTATGACGTTAGGTATGTTAGTTTTCTGCCATACAAAAATCAGTTTGTTGTTTGATTTAAATAATTCTGTATTTCACTTGCTCTAGGTAACAGTACAGAGCAGAGTGACTGCGCAGAAACCATACCTGGTAGTATGTGTACAAGCTCCATTAGCAGTGACCTGTGACCGGTTCACCTTTAGTGATTTAGGTAAGTTATTGTAATACTGTTACAGCTATGGTATCATGTTACTTTTTCTGAGCATGTTTGAAAGCCATAGTTGAGCCTCCATCAAGTGAATCATTGCAGATACGGCAGTGCAAGGAGTTACAAATATGCCTTATGTACACTGCAGCATCTTTCTTCTGTTTGTGGAAGATGACAAAAAAGTGTATAGGAATGGAGTTGCTTCCGTAATTACAGTATGATATGTGGCAGGTGAGAAGAGACGGTGACAATTCAATGATGGAGAAAGAAAATCAGTTTATTGTCTGATATTTTCACTGGGGCATTTTTTTTGCTGGCAGTTCTCTCTGTGTAGAACGGCATTGGTGAGCTAAAAGCAGGGACAGAAAGCTTGACCTGTTTGCCAGCTGAGCACGTTCCCAGCTTATTAACTTTTGGTGATTCTTCCAATAAGATTGCAGGTAGGATTGCTTTGAAGATTAAATGGAGCTGAGGAACAGAGAAGTGTGTCTTGCTGCCTCAGTTGGGACCAGTTTTAGATTGAAATGTGTGTTACTTGTCCCTACTGAAAGAGGGCTTTACTGACTGCTGTTCTAATCTGAAAGGATAGTTCTTATGTTTCCTCAACATGTGACAGGAACAAAGGGCAAATTGCTTTGTAGGATATTAAAATCCCCATACAAAATAACGTTTGCTTTGGAGTTTTCTAATTAGATTGTAATTTGTTGAGCGATTGGATAAAGGTGAATGAATGGAAATGGCTATCCTAATTTCATGTAGTGTTTCCTGAAGTGCTGAGAATTATGTTGCTTTCACATGGATGCTCCTATTATTTGATTTAATTTTGTATATTTTTTTCTCTTTTAGAACCAGGATCATCTGAAACTGTGGTCCTATCTGTCTTTTTGAAGGGAAATTTTCCTCCATCAGAACTAGAAGGAAATTGTGTGTTTTCATGTAATACACCAACAGGTAAGCCTCTGAAAATTACAAATATATATTTTTAAGGTCTTTTCTTACATGTTTCTTGAGAGCTTTCCTTCGAAAAATTTAAAGGGCAGATAGTAATGGAAGAAATAATGACATACCAGACGGCTGTTCTACCAGTCAGCAAGGCCTGGACAGACTGGTGAGTTGGGCATAGAGGAAAAGAACCTTATAAGCTTCAACAAGAGGAAGTGTAGGGTGCTGCACCTGGGGAGAAAGCCGCATGCATCAATACAGGTTAGGGGCTGTCTTGCTGGAAAAGGGGCTCTGCAGAAGAAGGAATTAGGGTTCCCAGTGGACGTGAGCCAGCAGTGTGCCCTTGTGGCCAAAAAAGCCAATGGGGTGCGTTAAAAAGACTGTGGCCATCAGGTCAAAGGAGGTGATCCTCCCCCTCTACTCTGCTCTGGTGAGGCCACGTCTGAAATATTATGTCCAGTTCTGGCCCCCTGAGTTTAAGAAAGACAGTAAACTTCTAGAGAGAAAGCAGTGAAGGGCCACAAAGATGTTTAGGGGCCTAGAGCATCTCCCATAGAAAAGAAAAGCTGAGAGAGCTGGGACTGTTCGGCCTGGAGAAGAGAAGACTGAGGGGGGATCTCATCATTGTTTATAAATATCAGAAGTTTGGGAGTCATGTGGATGGGGCCAGGCTCTTTTCAGTGTTGTGCAGCGACAGGGCAAAGGGCAATGGGCACAAACTGGAGCACAGGAAGTTCCATACAAACATATGGAAGAAATTTTTTACTTTGTGGGGTGACAGAGCATGGGAACAGACTGCTCACAGAGGATGTATAGTCTCATTCTCTAGAGATGTTGAATGCTTTCCTGTGGGACCTGCTGTAGAGAACCTGCTTTAGCAGAGGGTTGGACTTGATCTCCAGAGGTTCCTTCCAACACCTGCAGTTCTGTGGTTCTGTGTAATAATGTATATCAGAATCTCATCTTGCTTCTTTTATTTAATTTTTTCTGTAGCATCAGCAAGTTATGTAAACAGTCGTATAGGAGTAAAATCATAATCATATGGCTTGGGAAGCAGCTGTACCAGCTTTCCCACCTTGCCTGACCGATTTGCTTCTGTTCCGCTCTTTAAGGGACCACCTCTTGGAGTGAGAAGTTAATTACATCTTTATGACTATTCAGCCTTCTGGGGCTGCCAACAAATGTGACAATAACTGCCTCCCTACATAGGAAGAAAATAAGCATTGACAGTGATTATTCCTGATTTCCCATTTAACAACAGCTCAACGTATTAATTCTAAACAAATAAAGTTACCCAAAAGAATAGAAATTAAGTTGTTCTATTTTATAAAGCCCTAATGACTCTAGTAATAGATTATGTGAATTTACCTGCTATCCATAACTGAAGACTAGTTTACTTAGTTTTCTACACGCAGCCTTGGGAATATGTGTTAGGCTACATGAAAAACTGTATTTATGCAGGGCTTCCAAGTTAAAGTTAAATGCAGCATAGACGAGTGTAAGCAATCTGCTCTTTCTTCACTTTTCACTGCTTGGCTTTGCACCCGCACGTCCTCCCTTGTTGTGCTCATGCAATCAGAAGTTAATACTCAGCCAGATTTGCTGATTTGGCTCATTGCACGAACACAGAGCTGTGCCAGCACAAAGGAGAGGGTGACATGAAGTGAGATAGCATCAAAGAAATGCATGTTCTCCTTTGTATGCACTTTTATTTTAAGCATCACTTCTCACTTGAAACATGGTATTTATGACAGTAGTTTAGGTTGTGTGTTGACTATTAAAATATTTATCTACTTCTAGACAAAATTGAAGCTCATGTTTTTTGAAGAACTTGATCTTGCCCTTGTTAGACTAGGCTTGAAGATATGTGCAGAAGATGGGAAGGAAAAGGATATTCCTCTCTTTTTCTTGAGAGCCTACACAAATGGCTTGTACTACTTCAGTCCTCCTGTTTTGTGACTCTCAGACTGCTTATGCCTTGTGAATGACTTGCTGTAACTGTCCAATTAAAAGTGGTATGGCTTTAGAGAGCTATGTCTGTATAGGCAGTATTCTCTTGAGTATCTTGGATCCTCTGATTCTGAAAGCATGCTTTGTGTTTTGCTGGTTTTGTGTCTGTGATTTTGCTTTCCAAGAGGAGGATATCAAATTTAAGTTTTATTTCTTATTGCCAAATGAGTGTTATTATTTTGTTCAGATGATATTAGTTGCACCTCTTGTATTTTAGTTATTATGCTGAATTTTGCAAGACTAGGAAGGTAAAGAAACCTGTCTTGAATGTGTTCGATTGTTTACATACAGTAAAAAAAAAAAAACAACCCAGAAGACATGACATCTAACAAAATCAGTGAAAAAATAATAAAATCTTTAGTGATAGGATTACAAAACTTCTAAACAAAAGAGCATAAATGTTAAGATCTTACTAAAATTTTGGATTTGCATTTGAATTATTAACCTGGAATATTTCTGTTGAATGACGTAAAAATAGTAGTGTTTATTCTCCTTGTACAAGGCAAATAAATCCCTAAGTAATATACTAGTACACAAAAATTGAGTGCCTTTGTGACTTTATTTTATCTGAATAGAGACTTTTTCTTCTTTTTTAACACATCGTCTTTGTGGCCAAATCAGTCTTAAGTGTATCGCTGTGGGATTCATACAGCTGAATGTTAATATGAGTCACTCATTTGGATAGCATTGTGCTATTGATGAATGTGGCCTCATGTCTGTTTTTTTTTTGGCTAGTACTAGGTTTCTATGTATTGTCTACTTAACAATCATTTTTTTAAAACTTGTTACTACGTTTTCTTTTCTTTCTTATTAGAGTAGCATCTTATGTTTTTTACTTTTTTTCCCCTTTTGTGCTACTGCTGGTTATATGGTAGAGCTCAATCCTGAAGGTAAGTGAAAAATCAGACATGTGAATGGTCTCATGAGTGAGCATATACTGAATAAAGCAGATCTGGAAGTGAGCTATTACATTACCTATTATTTCTATACGCTTTTCTACTTGTCTTGATTAGATGGTGCTACTGAAGTGTGAATATTTGAGAAATGTGAAAGTAAATGAGGCTTAGAAATAAGAAAAAATATTCATGGGAAAACAGAACATAGTAAAGACATTTGCTGAAGTATGTCACAACTTAGCATATATAGCATATAGAAATTACACAATATATTAAATACCTTGTGCATTGAGATTAGAAATGGAAAACACAATTGTATGCTCCTTCGCAATTGTACTTCTAGCTGTTAATTCAACCTTCACTAAGAACTCATTGGGTAGCCAAATTACAGCTATTTGTTTTTTGTGCAACTGAAACAGCCATTAAGGATTTCTAGCTAACTCTAAGCTATTTGGACAGAATAGCTCTGAGAGTGATGTCACTAACATCTGTTCATGCCAATTCCTTCTGGAAATCTCTTTTTGAAGGCTACAGGGCAACTTTATAGCTGGTGCAACCAGTACTAAACTTGACTGTCATTGTGGTAGATATGGTATGTACAAAAGGCTGAATTAAAAGACAAAGCAGGACATGAAAGGTACTTTACATATAAATGGGCTAAAAAGAGGAAAAGAGAGTTTTGCAATGTAGTTGTGTACATGTATTGGATAGGTACAGCCACTTACTGACTTTAAAAAGTACATACATATTAAACACAAATTCACCCACATCTGGGGGAAAATAAAGTTGTTTGTCATGGTTTAGAGATAACAGAAAGGACTTCTTCAGTTTGCAGTTTTCCCCTAAAAGTAAGTATGCTTACATGTGTATGCGTTTAGGTTTTTTCTTTCCATATTGATGCTTCCATGAGCATATCAAGAGGAGTGGAAAGGAAGATAACTGTGTTAACCCTTCCTATGGTTTCTGCATATTTCAGGGGTCCTACCAGAAATACGTTCTTGAACCATCTCAGTAAAGTGTTTTTGTGAAAAATAGCTATCTCCCTGTGGCAAGTTTTTCCTCTCTTAAGTCGTCTAAAAAAAATACTATAGAAATAAAGTGAATAAAATAATATTTAAAATAAGCGTGTGTAATTTGAAAGGGTGGCTTTCTAAAAATGAAGATTCTCTGTTTTAAGAAACTTGTTCTCCATACAAAAAATTTGCTGAAGAGAATACTGTGGAGCACAGTGAATGGCAAAATTTGTTTAGGTTACTGTGAGGTGCACTGGGCTGGTTAAATTCATTTCATTTCATCGATATCAGAGAAGGCATGGATTTTCTACATATTTAACATCCTAAATTAGAGATCTGAACTTGAATTCTTTCTTCTTTACTATGTACATCAGATGTTATGTTATTGATATGATTAAAATTGAATAAAGTCGTTTTTCGAAAATGAAATGGTAACTGTAGTGTTATGTAACTTTGATAGATTGCAAGTGCATAGTATGAATTACCTTAAATAATACTATTGTTATGAGGTAACCTTCTACAAAATTTCTGTTGCTTTTCAGTTTTACTTCTGTTTATGGCAATGAGAAGCAGGAAAAAAAATACTTTCAAGTTTTTTCTTTTGCAATATTACAATACTAAAATTGTATATCATTAAATGTATCCCAACTGACTGAAGTGAAATCCGTTACTATATATAATATCAAAGGACTGAGGAAGCTCTGGTTTCCACGCATTGTTGCCATTTTAATTATTCTTACTACCATTTAAAATTGGTCTAGCAGACCTAACAAACATTGTATTTCAATTGAATGTATTTCAATAAGAATTTTTCACTGTGGTGATAAATTTTGCTGGAGCTTTTTGGTTTGTTTTCTTATGTACATTGTTGTTTTTGATTCACCAAGTAGAAATCTCCATAGCTATTTGATTTAGTTTTGATTTGAATTTTCTCTGAATTACTGGAATTTTTTTCAATATTTCAGAGAGTCAGACTGCTAACAGGCTATCTAGGAGAAGCTGCATTGAAATGAGAAGAACATAATCTATGTAAATACAAAAAACATCTCAAAATCCTTTTGGCTAGTTTTGTTACTGAATTTTTCCTGTTGACAATACTCTCTAAGTTTAACACTAAGATGTTTGTAAGATGTTTGTATAATGTTTTCATCAAGAAAATATTTTAATTATTTTTTCCATCTGACTGTGAAGATTCATTTGAATGAATCATTCTGAAAGGTCATGGATAGATTTTTAAGTATTTTTCAGGAATTTTCACTGGAACCTAGTGTTATTCTAATTCTGGGACCTGTGTTGAGTTTTCTGCTGTTTTTACACTGATTTTTTTTTTAATAAGCTTCTGCTGAATAGCTACTTGGAGGCATTATTAGCTAGCTGAAAGAGCTAATGAATTGACAACCAGCAGAGTGAATCTCAGCTTTCTAGTGACAACCTCTCTTCCCCCAAGACAAATCCTTGAAATAAATTTTCTTAGCAAGAGATCTGTGAAGCAGCAAAAAAACAGAAAATATTAGCAAAAAATGTTTAACAGACATCTTACAACAACAGCTGAGCTATGTTGTTTTACTGGACTTATCAGCTTACGAGACTGACAGCCTCAGTGTAGCTTTTAGTTTCATGACTTTTCCATTTAATATACTATCTTTAAACATGTTTGTTAAATTCTGCTGGAGTGAGTGTTGAGGTTAGTGTTTGAATTTCATATTTTTGGGAAGTAATGAATTATTGTTATTATGACATTAATGCTATTCTCAGTAAGGTCTCGATAATGATATCTGTACCTGAAAAAAACACTGTTTGTTAGCTGCTTCATCAAAAAAATCCCACTCAAAAAAACCATACAGATTGGCTGCCCAGAAGAGCAAGCAATCCATATTTCATGGCTCCTAGCATTTTCATCTTTCACATAGAACATACTGTGGATCATCTGACACGCCAACCATTTTAAATAATGCTTATATTTGTGCAAATCTGACACATTCTAATGAATATGTTTTTGTTAGTGTTAAAATGTCTTCTTTTCTCTTGCACCATTCTGATAAAATTACATATTTTATGAGTTGAATGATAACATTTAATGTACCTTTGAATAATAACTCAGTATTTAAGCAAGAAGGGGCTAAACAGATTCCTTAGGAGCATTATTCATTAAATCCAGATCTATTATTTTGTAGTTGAGTCTCATCTGAGAAAGAGGTGCAGTACAGCAATTCTGCGATTTTAAATTAATGCCATGAAGGCTGTTAACTGGAGTTGGGACTCCTCTTCATCTGCTCTCATTATTCACTTATATAACAATGGCTGCTACTGTTTGGCAATGTTTCTACAATACCAGCTTGAAGTATATTATTATCAAATTGGTCATGAGTGAGTATTCTGAATCAAAAAAAAAAAATAGAATAACAAAATTGGAAGTTATATCCCAAGAAAAATTAGGTGATGTTGATTTAAATTAGAAAATGTACCCATACAGAGAGGTAGGGAATGGCGATTTCTAATTCTAGTTTGCAGGTCATTAATTTGTTCTGTCCATAGTTTGGGTAGGGATTTTTAAGTTATATGTTTGCACCTCTGTCTTGTTTGTCAGAAAGAGAGTGTCATATAAAAACAGCTTTTGGTACTTTTCTGTGAAGAATGGGTGCAGTTTTTGTATAAAAATAACAAAAAATAAGACTGTGCATGTTCTTATAAAGGAGGTAGTTTGGGAGTGTTCCTGATGAAAACATATGTATTTCAGTTTTGTGTTCAAAGCATCAGGGACAATCATGCAGCTGTCTCCTGTACTGAAATAGAATTGTTTGTTTAAAGGGTTAAAGGAACTGTTACCAATCTTAATTGCTTGTTAATTGGTGTGAATGCAGGTATACAGTGGATTTGGGTTTGCTTTCCCACTTACTTATAAATATTCACTTGGAAAGGTGAATAAAGTATTCAAGTTTAAAGGTGTTTTACATGGAGTGTTAATTAAAAAAAATTGTAGCTTTTGTTGTAGGATATTCTTTGATTGCATTATAAATACCATATAATTCCTTCCAGGACAGCTGTATAAAATAGCCTTTATTCAGAATATGGGTTTGAAAGATGATTCTATGTGTTCTTTCACTTTAGGAATACCAAAAGTTGCCCAGTGTAAATTCAAGCTGCCTTTGAGGTTAATTTGCTTTCCAGCTCAACCTTCAAAATCAGCAAACCACAAGATAACTATTGATACCAATAAACCTCCCATCAGTTTTCTCACCATTTTTCCAGGTAGGTTTTAAAATACGCCTCTGACAGGAGATGTGTTAGAAAGTCAGACAGGAATTGTTCGTGAGAAGTATGAAATGATTAACAAAACCAATATGAGGATGCTTAAAATCTGTATCTTGAATGAAATGATGGAATAATGTTTCAACATAGGTAATCAACCTGGCCTAGTATATCTGACTTTGATTAAAAAAAGAAAAACAACTGAAGATTTTTGTATGCAGGGAATGTGAACAAGATCTACTTTTTACGCATGCAGAAAATAATTTGATACAAAATGCAACAGTGGTTAATGGAGAGAATGTGGGCGTACGTTTTCAGGGAGTTATGGAGGTGGTCATGAGAAGTGAAGAAGAAACAGGGCAGAGCAAAGTCATAAATTAGTGCAGTTGCTTTGGAGAAAGATTTGTGAAATTCTTGATATACTGGTCTTGAGCTGATCTTAGTAGATAATTTCATTAGTCTTCTTGGACCAAAAAGACAGATACTTTAGCAATATTTTCTGATAAGCAAAACTAAGTTATGTATAATATTTGAAAGAGTAATATAGTAGTAGAAAGAGGGAATTTGGAGTTATATAGGACTAGAACAATATGAATTAAAATAAGTATTATTAAAAAAAATATTCTGCTGTAGTTATGTGCTCATGATTTGGAAGAGAACGAAAAGGTGGAAGTTATCACAGGAACACTCTGTTGTAAAATCTTGTATGAGCATAAGCAAACCAGTAAAAACCTAGAATGGATTAGACATAATGGTTCCAGGCAGGAAACTAATAAGTTACTATGCACCAACATATGGTACTGAATGCTGGTTGCTGATACTGAAAGTGAATTAAAACTCAAAAGTGTAGAAATGGCTATGAGAATTGCCTAGGGATTTGAAGAAGAGAATTACTCATTTAGATGAATAGAACACTGGCAAAAAAAAAAAAGAAAAAAAAAAGGAAAATGAATAAACAGGGCTTATAAAGTGATAGTGAGTAAGTTCAATCTGGCAGTGATTAAAGTTCTGAACTTCAGAGGACTAAAGTTCTGGAACAGTTTTCTGATGAGATGAGTGCTGTATGAGCCAACAACCTCAATGCAGTATTTTTAAGGTGGAGCTGCATCTGCTTCTGGAAAGATTATGTAGTACAAGGGCTGCTCCGAAAGCAGTGCCTCCTATTTTATTTTGTTGGCCCTTGATATCAGAGGCGGATTTTGGTGGTATAGCCGGAGGGGGTGAACCTTCCCACCCGTATTCCATTACATCTTTTTTGCTGTGTGACAGATGGCAGCAGAGGAGCAGTCTGACAGGATGGTGAAATGCAAAGCATGTTGTTTATGATGTGAACTTTGGAGAACTTCACAATTTTGGTGTACTACTTAGTAAAAATGGTATATCTTCTGTTTCCTCTTTTACCTTATTTTTAGGGGGAAGTTAGGAGGAGGGATCTCTTGGAATAGTTCTTAAAATCTAAAATAGAGCCTTTTAAGTCGTTGTTGTCTGATACATGGAATGAAAAGATGTTGGCATGCATGGATTTGCTGAGTAACTAATTCTAGTAAGAAAGCTGTCTGTTGTCCTCTTTGCTGAAGGCTAAAACCAGAGAGTATTCAAACATTATCATGATGATAATTTTTGTATAGGTGTCTAATAATGGGAGACTGGCAGCATTGTGTCCAGTATAGGAGACTGTTTCTTTGATCTATACAGTATTCACAGTTCTTACTACATGACACAGACTGAACCTCTGAGAAAGGTTTTCTCAGAGGTTGTTTACCAAGCCTAGGCAATTCCATGTAAGAGCAGAATGTAGCTCAACTTCCACTTGAACAATGGGACTATATCCCAATCTACTCCTACATTCTTTACTTCTCAGAAGGGGAGCAATCTTATGTAATTCAGATTGCATGAGTTGTATAGGAAAGGCAGATGTTGATGTGGTCCCGTCTACAGCTTGGAAGTTTGTTGTGAGAGCTTAATTATAGACAACTATTTCATTTTCTCTTTTAGACTTTGCTGATCCATCTGAGGATGACCAGGCAAATGTTCTGGGATTTCAGTTCTTAACGGGTTCAAAAATCACTCTTCTTGCTTCAAAAACATCACGTAAGTGCAATTAAAATGTAAAAGTTAATAGACCCGTAAAACATAATAGCTAAGAGGTTAATCAGATAGTATATGTGCAAACTGAGAATCATACAAAAATGACTAATCAGAGTGTGAGAATTTACACAGGAGCTTCAAAGTGTTCACAGGTCATGTCTTGAAATACCCTGTCAAGTATCGAGTGATGTTGCTAATGTAGTCACAAAATCTTGAAATGAGGCAAAAATCATACTCAGAGTATACTATGCAATCACTGGAGAAATTGTTTTTTCTTTGAGTTGTTATTTTTGCAATATTTAAAATTAGGAATTAATACTGACACTGTGATCATGTAGAAAAGCAAACAAACAAAAAATCCAACCTCTTTTCCTCAAATGTATTTCAAGACCTCTGGAAGCCATCTACTGGAATTTGTAAAAAGGACTACAAATCTGGTTTCTGGCTGTCCACTGACTTTCAGTAATGCTCAACTTTAATTAGGCATCTGTCCATATTCAGGTGCATCTCTAAGTACATGCCTGTATCGTTAATTTCCTCTGTACTGCTAAATTTAGGGCTATGGATTCAACCATGTTGATTCTGTACTTCTAACCATGTTTATGGAATGTATGAAGATACATGTAGATATGCTGCTACCTTGTCCATCATCTCTTGTACAGGACAGTTTGTGAATTAAGTAATCATGTTTCAATGACCTGTGCGTTGGTGCTCATTGTTAAATAAACTAAGTCAGTTCTCTTAATTTTGCAGAGTTACAGTCTTGCCTTGCTACTCAACTTGCTAAACTTCCTTGTCGTGTGCATGGGAACCAAATCAGTTCAGTTGTATTTAGTATTTTCAGTGCCAATAAAGCACAAATTCTTCATTTAGTACAGCAGACTGAGAAATTGAAAAGCTAAAATACCAATCACACATTGCAGGGAGTTCAAATGGAACGCTGTTTGAATGCTCTATGAAAATTATTTTGAGTAAGTGAAAAATTGGTGTCTGGTTTGACCTGAAGTTCTTTCAACAAAAAATAGTCTGCCTCACTGCATTCTCAAAATGTTGTATTCGTGATAGGTTATATAAATGATGATGGTGTCAACTGTAAGCTATGAGATAATATTTAATACTCTTCATAATGTAATCAAATGTGTTACATGCAGAAACCATCTGGAAAATAATTATTGAAGGACCAAGAATCGCTTTACATTTATAAGGTTTAAATCCATCTGCATTAGTTTGTATGCACTGTTTGCATGCTGTTTTATTGTTAGTTTGTTTTTAATTTATGTTTAAATAGATGGTGGGTTTTAAAAAGTTTGAACTGGCTAGACATACAATGATAGATTAAAGAAATGAAAGAATTTAAAGGATTTCTAAGTAACTTTTTTATGGATTACCATTTAAATCTTTTATTTGAATTATTGCTAAATCTGATGATACTGTACAAGAGACAAATTTATCTATGTAATGAATATATTTTAACTTCTAGTGAGGCTATAACTTTTAGTTGCTTCATACAAACCCTTAAGTTTTTCCTATCAGGTTTATTTAGTCACTAGCTAAGAATGACGCTTGCAGTCTTACTATAAACTTTCCCACACTGTTTTACTTGTGAAGTTCACTTTACAAAGGAGATTCAAATAACTATTTTTCTCTTAGAGTGACCACTCATTTCTCTTGTCTGGGAATCTTTAGAAAACAAATGAGTTACATGATGCCTACTTCCACGTAGTGGTCTGTTTCCACCATTTACCACATGCATTGGACTGAATTGGTTACGGAATTTCCTGGCATGGGGCATGCATTGGGGTTGCTTATTTAAGTAAACCTATGTTTTTACAAAATTATTTGTAAAAGATGTGATACACAAGCATGAATCAGACTATTTTTTTTATGAACAGAGACTATCTATAGTACAAAATCATTCCTTAGTAAAATTTTATGGTATTAGAATTACTGTACTTGAGTAGGCAGACCTAAACAGAACTAATTAGTGTGGATGAAGTTACGTGTTATTTGGGAGGTACTATTATTTTGCTACCTAAATCTACCACTGAGTTTTTACTTTATAAAAGTGATTGTGCAGCACGTTCATTGTGGAAAGGTTCTTCAAAAAGAAAATTGTACGTGTAGATAAATAGTGACAGAAAAAAAAATAAATCATTGGAACTGATCGATCCTTGTTCCTTTTTTTTCCATGAAAGAAGTTAGTCTTGGACAATGGGCACATCTTTGCCATATTCCTTTTTGAATAGACCTTGAGTTCTGGATGGGAAAGGCTGCACATAGAAGCGAAAGTCTCCAGGTTGGGTTGGGTTTCACTGCTGAAGCTGCAGACAAGGATGACATCTGTGTTTGCATTTGTTTTTAATTATATTAACTAATCCATTTTAAATAGTGTAGTAACTGAAGATGTTACTTCAGCTTGTCAAAATGACCACTGTAAGGACACCCAGAATAAACTTCATTTTCAGTTAGAAGTTAAAATGAAGCTTGCCCTGTGTAGATTAAAGTTTTAATCTTTTTGTTGAAATTTCTTTGAAACTGGTTTTAATCAAAGTGTAAGAAAGAACTGACTACTAGTCGTAGTTGTTTTTTTCTCATGGTAAAAGCTTCCTAGCTGAGAAGCAAACTGAATCTTCCAGGCTTCTTGCAGATAAGCTACTGGCAGGGCAACTAATCATGCTTATTGCAGGATGAACTAGTAGTACTACCTGCATCAATTGTTACCAATTAACCAGGTAACAAGTGCATAACTAAACCATTGTTACCTAATAGTGCTCCTCTGAGTCTTCTGCTTTTCTGTTTGAGAATATTTCTGAAAATAATTGATTGTAATTTTTCTGTAAGAAATCTTATTTTAACAAAAACCTAACACAAATACATTAACAATTATAAAAGCACAGGAGGAGCAGAACCCCAGCTATTTTAGTTTTCTATTTCTGTATGTTAAAGCATATACTTAGTACATCTAAGGATTCTCACTTTCCTACAGTTTCTAAATCTAATTTATCTTTGTTTTTGAGTGATGGAAGGTCATGTAAAGCAAATGATTACTCAGGTCATGATAAAATCAGATTTTGTTTGTATTGACCAACAAACAATGTATGGAAACTAAATATACATTTTGGAGGAAAGTAGTTTTATCAATTTTAACCATTAATGTACAAGATGTGTCAATTATAAATTAAATGACTGTTGATTTGGTCTGAAAATGTCTGAGATAATTTCCCATAAGGAAAAATCACTTGAGGCAAAGTGCAATGGTACATCCAAGTCCAGCCATTACATTGAGAGTATTAAAAAATATGGGTATTAGGTTGAATGTTATCTTTAGCAGATGATGTTCTTTTCTTTAACAGACATGTTTTTAAATAAAACTTGCTTCTTTCCTGTTACACTGTAAGCAGAATTTGTCATTATGTATTCAGTGAAGTGTATATCCTGGGAATGATGCCAGTTGTAATGTCAAACAATCTGAATTACTAATGTTGAGAAAATTTTAAATAGTGCATTCGACTTCTAAAGAATTTGACTTCATTTGATTTACTGTGATCTTTATTGACGAGACTGAAAAAAAAGTATTTTGTATCAAAAAACGTCAACAACTCTGTTTCTTCATAGTTGAATTTCTGTCTTTCCCTTTGGATCACATAGATAATGCCAAGAAATAAAATACTGTTGTTAGAAAATGTATCTGACAAAAAAAAAAAATTGATACAATTATCCACAAAAGTTTTCTTTTCAGTCTTTAGTTAATTCTGATACCCTGAAATCTGAAAAGAGAACTAGACAAAGATGGAGTAGAAACAGAACAGTAATAAGATCTCATCCCATTATCCTGATAATTTGAAATTCACTAAAATTTGATAAGTTGAATGAACTTGCTGAGACAGAGAACACTAACAGGATCTTTGTGTTTTTTTCATTTCAATTATATTAACATTTTCTACACTAAGCCATGTTAACAAAACTGTCTTGCATATTGGATTGATTGGACACTTTGTTTAATACTAGAGTGTTACTGTTAGAGTGAAGCATGGCACTAACAAAGCTGAATATTGTCATCTGTGACTACAGAATGTGTAACAATTTCCTATTAGAAGATATCATAGGAAGTAGAGATGTAATAGAAATTATACTAGTGAATGTATTATCCAAGAACTCAAGAACTATGATTCCAAAAGGCATTCAAGATTTTATATGGGATGTAGTTGGTTTGTTACAACTGTTATCAGTTGCTGAGGATGCTGTGCTTCTCTCACAGTCCAAAGTGAATGGAGCCTGACTCTGCCTCCAGCCCCCAGAAAAACTTGTTAAGGCTGTGTTATGGCAGAGAATGCAGGCAGCCTGCTGTTAGATCTTAATATCATCCAGTAATTCTCATTTCTTTACTGCAGTAGTTCATAGTTATTTGTGCTTCGTGAACAGACCCATGATACAGGATTTCTTTAATGCTAATGAACATGTATCTTCAATGAAAATCTCAATTACAGACTTTGAATGCATTTATGAAGTTAGTTAAATACCTGTGCATTATCTATATTGTATAGTGAACGTATGTGGCTTAAATGCATGCGTTGTTAGTCTTATATTTGTTCTTCTTTTCAAAGAACGATATAGGATCCAAAGTGATCAATTAGAAGACCTTTGGCTAATAACAAAAGAATTAACACTTAGACTGGAAGAGCACTTCAAAAAGCAAAATTGCAAAGACTTTGCATGTACCTTTTCTGGTTCAATTCCTCTACAAGAATACTTTGAACTAATTGATCAGCATTTCGAGGTATGTTACATAGCATACGAATAGGTACTATTTTCCAAGTTCAAAATTACTAATTATTATTAAGAACAATCCGTTTAAAACTGCGATTGCAGACACACAACAATTTGTCTTTCAGTTGCATCTGAGATAATCACATTTTTTCCAGCATTGTGTATTTTTTAAAATTATGAATTGTACCTTTACTCTGAAATGATCTAATGCTCCATCCCTTTTTTCGCAAGCTTGGAACAGTATTACCTGAGACATACCCTTTTTCCTTCTCTTCCTAGAAAAGCTGCATTGTGTTTCTTTTTCTTTTAGCCTGCATCAATGCTGTTCATAATCATGTACTGACAGAATAGTATGTTTGCCTATTCAAAAAAATCTATTTTCTAAATTTGGGAAACTTAATTTTTCCTCAAATGTTGATACACTATAAAATAGATATGTCACAATGTTTCTTGAAATTTTGCACGTCTTGAAATGTTTCTTCTAATAACTGCTAGCCTTTCTGCGGTCCAGAAGGCCAGCTGTATCCTGGGCTGCTTCAAAAGAGGAGTGGCCGACAGCGGGAGGGAGGTGATCGTCCCCTTCTGCTCTGCACTTGTGAGGCCCCATGTGGTGTACTGCATTCAAGCCTGGGGCCCCCTAGCACTAGAAAAATGTATAGCTGTTGGAGTGGGTCGAGAAAAGGGCCACAAGGATGATCAAAGGGCTGGAGCACCTCTCCTATGAAGACAGGCTGAAGGAGCTGGACTTGTTCAGCCTGTAGAAAAGAAGGCTCTGGGAAGACCTCACTGTGACCTTGCAGTTCTTTAAGGGAGCTTATAAACAAGAGGGAGATGAACTTTTTGGAGTCTGACAGTGACAGGACAAGGTGGAATGCTTTTAAAATAAAAGAGGGGAGATGTAGATTAGATGTTAGGAGGAATTTTTTACTCATAGCATGGAGAGACACTGGAACAGGTTACCCAGAGAAGCTGTGAGTGCTCCATCCCTGGAGGTGTTCAAGGCCAGGTTGGATGGCACCCTGGGCAGCTTGGTCTAGTGGGTGGCAAACCTGCCTATGGCAGGGGTTTGAAACTAGATGATCTTTAACGTCCCTTCCATCTCAAGCCATTCTGTGATTCTGTGTTTCTCTGATTCTGGTTACAGCATGTCAGCTATACAAATGATATTATTTTGAGGACTGCGCTTTTTGTAAGAGACTTGCTTTTCTTAGAGGTTTGTAATGGAAAATATAAAGCTGGTTATAAAGATAAAACAGGAGTTTTTATTACCTGGGCACTTCATATACGATCTTCAGTGTTTTGCAAACATTTCAAGAAAGTTGGTTGCTGTACCTGATAAATATATAAGAAAGTAAAAAAGATTTCATTTCAAAGAAAGAAGTCATTTAGTGCAGAATTTATTGTTTTTATTCATGCTTAGGAGAATAAGCATTTACTTTTTACAATAATGAATAACAAGCCTAGTCCATCGTGTGTGTCATATAGTACGTGAAACTGAGGAAAAACCCTGAGGTTCTGGTGGTGAAATTCCATTCTTATTGGTAGGCTTTTTGATGAGATACTTATGCATTAATACATACTATATTGGCTGTTGGAAATTATTTTTGACTGAAGTAGCAAATAGCGATTCCTGAAAATATTAATAAGTTTCATGAGAAGCGTAAAATTAAGCACACCAATATGAAAGTAGCATAGGCAACATAATCAGATTTCATTTTGTTTGGACATATAAAATGCATATGACTCTTAATTTGAATTCTTGAAAACCTTTAAATTGCAGCTACGCTTGAATGCTGAAAAATTTCGGGAGCTGTTATCTGAAAGGGCAATACAATTTAGAGCTATTGAGCGACGATTGCTGACACGATTTAAAGATAAAACTCCTGCTCCTCTTCAACATCTGGACACCTTGCTAGAAGGAACATTCAGAGAGGTCAGTACAATTTGAGTATGAACATAACCTTTGTTTATGCTGTTGGTAAAATTTAGCTTCAAGCATATAAGCTATGCTTTCCTGATTTCGTTTACTATCCAAGAGACCATGAAGCAGTAATTTGTTTAACTTAATATTCCCTGTAAGTTTCCAGACGATTTGTAATAGTTTTATTTAATCTGTTGCCACGAAATTGTTACTGCTGGGTCACACCAGCTTGATAACACATCTCTCTTTCCTAGCTGATGTTGGTATTGTAAATATTTTATAGTTCATGTGAAAATATTTTATAGTTCGTAGCTTATGTAAATATTTTATGTTACTGGTGGAATGGTTTGCCTGGTGTAACATTCACAACAAAATTATCTGAGGCTGTCCGTGTCCTTCCGTATGGGGCTTTTATGTTCTGATGATTTTAGAATACAATCTCTACAGAATCACAGTGTTTTAAAAAAAAATTAAAGAAAATAAAAATATTCCTAAACCATCCCCATACTGGAAGTACATGACAAAGAAGAAAACTTTTTTCTCCTCTTCTCCTGCATCAACTCCACGTTGCTTAAGGAAGAATAATTTTATTGTGTGCTCTAATGAAACCTTTCTGTAAATTACAGGAAAAGTGCCTTTCCATTTATGGTTGGTCATAAGAGAAACACACCGAATTTCCATCTTTACTGTTAATGAGTTAACTATAAGAAGATTTTAAAAACTCCTTTTTACTTTGCAAAATACTGTGCCTTGCTAACATATGACTGGTTCTTTAACACTTTGAAATGGCGCAACTAAATAATCCCTACAGATAAACAAAAGTGGATCTCCTGAGTTTGCTTTTGCTGTGTGGAAGTGTTGTTTTTAAACTTAAAAGCAATTGGGAAGTTCTTGATCATTTCTTAAAATAGATGAGTTCTGATATTATGTCAAAAATTAGGTAGTAAAAACTAGCTATGTATTATGGAAGCTTATTTGTAAGTTTTTTCATATCAAAATTAGATTTTGCTATTGTTTTTTAACGATTATAAGGTTTTTAAAAATTATTATTAGAATTGCTAAAGGAGAAAAGGGAAAAATATTTCTTTCTACAGAATAAATGTTTACACTTTTCCATGTTAGTTAAAACTTGATTTTAGACAAGCTCATATTTTTCATGGTAGATTCCCTTGATCTTGTGCGTCTTGCAATGAAGAAATTTTGTTATTGCAAACAAAAGTATGGTAACAAGTTGTCTGTTTTTTCTCTTGGAAAAGTTGTTTGTTCTGAAGATCATTAGTTTTCTTAATGGAGAATGTATTCAATGAAGAAATGATCTATACCCCAAGGAAGTGAGTGGAGTGACTCCTCTTTGCTTCAGTTGAGTTCGAAGTGAACTCTGAATAAAAGTGATATAAAAGTTTTAGGGGAAATTGTAATATAACTGTTACATTGACGAAACCCACAATTAAATAAATTAAGTATTAGATAATAAAAAGAATTGATATTTTTTCCAATTCTTTCCACTGTCTGAGGATCTCTTTTGCCAAAAATGTTTATAATGAGGAGAAAAGGACAAGTGATGCAATTCTTTCTCTCATTTTTTACTGAAGTAATTATTTTCTAAAAAAGAAGTATTTTCTTCACATTAGGTTTTGCAGTCAGAAAGGAAATGTGTATGTTGTGAATTTTATATTGTATTCCAGACCTTTTCATCTAGAACAGGAAGGAATTTCCAGATGCTATGAATATCTCTATTTTGACTACTGTTTGTTTCACTCAGTCTCTAGGACTTGGGCACTATATGAGTTGTTTTCTTAATAGAATTACTATTATAGTTTATATATATATACACATATATACATGTATACATGTAATATACATATATATACATGTATATATGTGTATATACATGTATGTATATGTGTGTGTGTGTATATATATATATATACATAAAATATATATATTTTCTCCTGGAAAGAGTCTAGCGAAGAGCCACAAAGACGATAAAGAGCTTGGAGCACCTTATGAGGAAAGGCTGAGCGACCTGGGTCTGTTTAGCCTTGAGAAAAGAAGATTCAGAAGGGATCTGATCAATGTCTATAAGTATCTAAGGTGTGGGAGGCAAAGGGATGAGGCCACCCTTTTCAGCAGTGCGTGGCGATAGGACAAGGAGAAATGGCCACAAACTGAACTTCCACACAAATGTGTGTAAGAACTTCTTGCCAGTGAGGGTGACGGAGCACTGCAACAGGCTGCCCAAGGGGGTTGTGGAGTCTCCTTCTCTGGAGATGTTCAAGACCTGCCTGGACGCCTACCTGTGCAACCTGGTCTAGGAAGCCTGCTTTGGCAGCGGGGTTGGACTAGACAATCTCTAGAGGTCCTTTCCAGCCCCTACAGTTCTGTGATTCTGAGATATACGTGTGTGTATGTATGTACACACACCAGCATATACGCACACATATACACATGTATGTATATACATACACAAACATATATATAAATTGAAGCTGTGATGGTGTAATCTCTCCCAGTCTGGCCTGATATAAGGGTGACTCTTACTGTTTCCTTTATTTCTTTGCATCAGGACAGTTATACAGAAAATGTATAGCCTTTGTGTGAAAAGACTTTTTGGTACAAATCTAATAATGTTTGGAAACTGTAGCCACATTATTAATCTTCACAATAAGGGATAAATGTGTAAGCAGGCATAGGTGTGTGCAGTGATAAAAGGTTTTCTTTCTTTCTTTTTTACTATTTTCAATATTTTCGCCTAGTATTTGTCTTTATGAATTGATGTTGTATGTCTAAGTAGGTTTGAGTAAGTATTACAGCAGTTAACAAATACCAACATACAGTGTTCTATTTTGAAAGGAAAGGATATTGTATATGCAATAATTATATATATTAGAAAAACAGAAATGTCATTATTGTCTTGCTTAGGTGTGATGTGTAGAAAGACCATGTGAAAATCACTGAAAATAAATAGTTGATATTTATGTGCCTGCGAATGATGATTTGTTAAACTCTGATTTAAGAAAAAAAAAAATTACGAGTGCAACTAGCTAATACCATGCTATTCGCTCTTGTCCTCAAAAAAGGATTTTAGTTAGATAAATTTATAAGTAATTGAAGTAGTTGAGATTACATAGATGTTTCTTTATTTAAAGGACTTTGCTGAAATTTCATATTCAAATTTTATGGTAGCTGTTGCAAACGGTATGTACTTCATATAATGCTGACTTAGTAGAGACGCGTTATTGCTTGAAAGTGTAATTTAATGATCTTTAATCTCTCCCGTGTGTTTTCTGTGATATTAAAAGAAATCATAATTTGGCAGTAGGTGCAGGTGATTACCTTGGAATTATAATTTTCGTGTATTGACACTTGACATACATTATTGGGGTTTCCAAGTACATGCTGGCATTAACAATAAGGATCCTAAGAATCAGATGATTCAATTTATTTCAAGTCACATAGATTTTAATGCAGCCAATCTAAATAGTACTAGACATCTTTAGCTGTAAACTGTTTAAGTCAGTAACTGTGTTTAAAAGGTTTGTATGGTTACATTCCTTTAGGAACGAAGAGGAGGGATGGATTTGAAACATGGGGGTGGAGTTCTCCTAGGGCACTAACTCTTGCTTAGCCAACTTGAAGTAGCTGAACTGTTCAATCTTGTCTCAGATGCATGTTTTAAGTTTAAAAAAATGCGATGACAAAGCAAGCTTCTCTGTGTTGCATTGTACTACAATAAAATGAAGGAAAATTGAAACAAATCATGAAGTAAATAAGTTTGTCCTGTATCCTCAAGCTTCCATCATGTGTAATAAACCTAGCTCCCTTCTTGTTCTTTTTTGCCACTGCTGCACAATACCTTTGGTCTTCCCATGTTTTAAGGTTTCTTCATCACCCCTCTTTAAAACTGCTAACTCTCCTGTGTTTTTTAATGCTGAAATATCAACTTTTTCTCCATCATCAGTGGCTATCAGTGCTGATTGTCCAGCCAGTGCAGTAGCCAGCCAGACAAAATGGGTGATGTCAGAATTCTTGACCTTGTCTCAGTGGAATAACTACTAATGTCTCTCTCCAATTCCAGTCTGCTGATTCAGAAAAACATATAGGAACTTAATGGCTTATGGGTCTTCATTTCCTTGTAAAATTTAGTAGTGGTCGTTGGAAACAGCAACTACATGAACTAGGAATAGACTGTCTGAACAAGTCTGACATAAATGGTCAGCACAGTTGCATAACATTAGAAAACTAGATTTAATAACTGAATGGTTCCTTATTTTTTGACTGATGATACATTTTAGTTTTCTTTCTTTAAGGCACTGATTTATATATTTGAGTGTGTCTTGCTGTTAATAAGAGGACCTAACTTGCTTTTCTGGATACAGCTGCTAGAATAATTGGTGCTTCAAGTTTCTTCCCTTTTTCTTCTATTATCATTTTATTTATGTTGCTATGGAAAAGCTTGCCTCTCAGCAATATGTGGCTGCAAGCAGCAAAAAAATTACTTCCATTGTAATTTTCAGACAATGCCCTGTAAACAGACAGTTGTCTAGTTCATTCTGCTTTCCTTAGTATATAGCCTGTGTCTATATTGGCAGTTATTGGACTTGCATCTTGAGAAGTCTGCTTATAAATTGTAGCTTGTGAAATCCATGCATGTAGGATATTTTCACTTAAAAACTCTGTTGTTTGAAATGAGAACGAAGTATTCAAGAGTCCTCTAATTTTTGGAGAGGTGGTTGTAGGTTAGTACTTACAGTGAATAGGAGAAAATACACAAGTGCTAAAGATTAATTTCAGTGTTGTTTCCTTTATCTGTTCTTCCTTCAGCTTTCCTATATTCATTTATTTATATAGGTAGCAACATTGGAAAGTGAAAGTCAGTGAATCTCTTAGAAGTGGTCAACAAATCGAACTGCTTCCAGTTAGAGATACTGTGAGTCGCCATTTAGAGTAAAGAGGGTAAATCCATCAAGAAGATCCATTTTAATTCCTTACACTGTAGAAAACTGTATAGGAATTTGTCACCAGTGTCTGAGAAAGCTTTATTCATATGTAAAAGTTTCTCTTATCCTTGAGATGTATGATCTAGCCTTCAGGCATACTGTCCTGAATGTTAGTTGGGGATCCTGAGCATTGTGATAGTGACTTGTGAAGGAAGAAATGAATTTTGCAAAAGATCTGGAAGTCATATGAACTCACTGGCTAAGTAGTAATGTCTTAGGAGTTGACCGTTTTGTTACACGTGTGAAAGAATTTTGAAGTGAGATGGTTCTAACATTTTCAGAACATCTTATGTCATAGCCTAATGTAAATAGATTATTCCATGCTTTTGGGATGGAGTGTGAGCAACTGTGTTATGAATTAATGCCAGGTTCTAAAACTTAGGGTCAAATAATAGAGACTGGCCCCTAGGACTGGCCCAGAGTTTCATGCCACAGCACAGGATTGTTATTTAAGTGTCCTTAACTTTATTCCATGTTTATGGATAATTTTTCTTGAAACTGGTTGATTCTGCTGAAGTCCTTAAAACCGATTTCAAAATTACATGGAGTAGCCATGGTACACAACAAGATACATCCTAGTCTTGAAAACTGAAGTAACCTAATGAAAAGCTAGCTTTGTAGTTTTTTTCTGATGACAGTCGAGATAACTGGTTGATTCTGAACTGTATCTTTTGAATATATGATTTCCTCCCTGGAATTTTGGCCCTTCAAACGGAAGCCAGTATTCCAATTAATGGTAGACAAATATTGAAAATGTAAGTGCATTATGTCCTTCTTGTCTAACACATTTGATCAGTTTTCAGATCAGATCCCTAGCTGGTTTAAAACTGCATTATTCCAGAGAGGCTGATTATAAGACATGGGAATCTGGCTCAGTATTTAAGAGATTTCCTTTATGACTAGGAACTAACTGTTGCTTCACCAGTATTCCACATGAGCTAGGTATAAATGAAATGCCATCCAGAAACTTTACAACTGTGTCTAAAGTGATAAAAAAAATTGTACTAGTACACTTTCTTCACAGCATTATGCTAATGAAATTGTGTGGTTCACAGTTTAGAGATGGTTTGTGATCTGTCTTCTTAGAACTGGAGTGGAACTTACTGGCTTTCTGCTGTAATCTTCTTCTGTGCTGTTGGATGCTGTGTCTAGCAGAATTATGGGGTGCTCTCTGTCCCTGTGTCTCTAGGCATATGCTTGAGTTTCAATCCTTTATCTGGTACTTCTCTTTCTCAGAGGTTCTTGGAGTCCATTTACCTCAAAACACTGGCAATTCTTCCAGCTTTACCCAGATGCAGGTACTGAATTTCCCCACTGACAAATATATATGGATTTGATGCTTAAAACAACTAATAATTATAATATATTGACGAATTTTTAAATGCTCATGTACATACACATGCATTTTGTTTATGGCAACATAAAACATGCAGATGTATGGAAAACAGTGCAACCCTCACTGGAAGTTTCTGACTTATTTTTATCTCTTCAGTGAGAAATTTGGATCTTGTCACTTCCTCTTGAAAGGAAACATAAATCTCATCTCTTTGCCTTAGTTCTATTTGTTTGATTCCTGTTCTGTTTCTGCTCTCAGAATAAGATTTCCCCCAGCTATTGAATGACTCCTTCTTTTGATTTTAGATCTGTTATTCTTGGGACTTGTTTCAAGACTCACCTGATTGAACTGTCTCCCTGTAATCAGCCATGTTTTTTGGCTTAGAGAATTGGAAGTCCTCAAGGCTAGTGACACCATGGTTACAAGCTGGTAGCTGCCTGCCAGATGCATTGATTTCTTTTGATATTTCCACATCAGTTTCAGCACAAAAATGAGGAGTATATCAAAGGTAAATACCCACATCTAGGAAGGCAAAAGGCAATTTATAGGCAGTAATAGAAAAGGATATATTTGTGTGTGTGTGTGTGTGTGTGTGTGTGTGTGTGTGTGTGTGTGTGTGTATGTGTACATATGCATATGTTCATCATATATTTAGTCTTCAGAATTGTGACTGAATGTCTTTTCAGTATCATACATAATATAAGAAAGAGCTAGCATTTCAATTCTGTGATAGCTGATTCCAACTGTACCTAATGTACTAAAGAAATGAGTACACATCTTCCTGTTTCTCTCCATACTTCACATTCATCCACTGATTTAGGAAGTTAGGCTCTTTATTTCTGATCTGCAATAGGCGTGTAACACCAAGTAGGTATGGGCATTAAATACATGCATATACTTAGCTACACATAATTTTATCCACTGTTAAAAGTACAAGTGCTGTTTCTTGCAGTATTTTAATACTTGCAGTGCATAGAGCACTTCACTTTTTGGTGATTTGTGGTCAGTAGCAAATAAAACTCATTATGTTCTATTCACTGAAACACACTTAGAGTGTCATTAGAGGTCCATTAACTCTTTGTTCAAGCCCCTGAGCTGCTTTCCTTGTTTATTAATTGGTTGATAAAAATCTCAAAACTGATTTTTAGTGATTGATTATTCATTCTAGAGTTCCACTTCTGACACACATAGCCTCAGGAACTCAACATTTTGAGAATGATTCATTGCTTGATTAGTAAGGACTTTACCTCAAAGCAAAACCATTAGGGTTTATCATGCATGACTCAAAGGCTATATATCACACCCACTCCTGTAATAGTCATTTTCCCCAGATAATGTCAGTGAGATCTACACCCATGGTATAAATTAGCTCTTTTTGGCTTGAATAAATATACTGTTTTTTGAAGGAGTTACATTTAACTTCTCATTTTGTTGCTGTTTCTGCTAAATGTAGATTTTTTTCAAAACCACTAAAAGTAGATTATTGGCTTTTACATGTAATTAAAATTCTCTGTTTTACTGGTGTTCAAACAGTGTTATGTTTCTGCTTCTCTAAGACTTATTTAGATTTAATAGTGAAATACTTACAGTACTGTGAAGGCTCCTTTTTATTTGAAGATGTATTTTAAATCTGTCTGAAAGTAGTTACCTTGGGATGTGTTTATTGAGCTTACTGGCACAACTTTTCTGTGTTTCAGTCTGTGGTCACAATTATTTGCTCCAGTGAGGGATAGTCTACAGGTAAGATCAACTACTTTATGGGACAAACAGGTAAAACTGATGTTACTATCTTCATGAATCCCCCTTGCCATACATTAGAGAGGCTTGGAGACCTATGTAAAAGAATGCCGCTGTCACAAGAAGAAAGAGTTGGAAGTAAAAAGTCTGTGTCTATGTAGCTGACGAACAAAGCACCTCATCTTGGGTCTTCTGAGCCACAGTCAGTTCAACTGGCCTCTCAAATTCTCTGCCAAAAAGGGTTTCAGCTGCACTCAGCCATGTCTACTCAATTTCCCTCCCCTTACTGCTGAATAGCCAGATTTGGAAACTCTCTTCCCCGTTCAAATCATCAAAGGGCCAGAGGTGAATTCACCTCCTACTCCTTGTCTTTTTCTCATTTTAGAGCTGTTGCATCAGTGTAACCTGTCAGAGGATTCTTCAGACTTTGATTCAGTCCTCAGGAATATGGCCAGATTGTATTCTCTCAGTACGTAACAGCAGTGGCAAGAAGTGATTTATGTAATTCGCTTTTCTATGGCTAGTGCCTGTTTGATAGGCAAAAATACTGCTTTATAAGGCTAGATCTTCTGTCTTCAGCCTAATGTGATGCAGGCCATACATCCCTTGTGAGATGGGATCTCTCATCTCTGTAGGGACTGAAAGGATCTGTGGGCACTTGAATAAGTGAAAATGGAACCAGTGGGCTACAATTCCCAGGAGAAACAAATGCAGATGTCTTATTTATTTGAAAGAAATCTTTGTCTCATCTTTTAATCTGAAATATTGGATATCTTTGCTGAAGCTTAAAGTATTGCTGAAGCTTAAAGGCTCTCTCACTGGAAGAAATACACTCCACAGGCAAGCGAGGAATTTCTATGCAGTAGTATAAGCATAACTTGAATAAAAAATTCATACCATATTCATGGAAAGATGGAAAACCCTTTTATTTCATGCTTCTTAGTAATTTTTCTGTATTAGCCCTGTAATTCTGCGGTGCAATAGCAACTGAGTCATAAAAGCTTTATAGATGATAACAACTAGTGAGTGTATGTGGTGAAAGATACAATGGTTTTGCAAGTTCACATACATGATCTTTGTGAAATAGCCCATTTCAATTTTGTTACCCAGATGTGATTGTGAAAGTACAATTCCTGTGCCTTCAGGTAGTTGAAAGAACATAGCAAACTAGATATTTTCTGGTGTACCTTACAGTAAGTTATACTGATTTCTTTGATTTACAGCAGATGATAATTGCACATTGTGGCTGGATGACAAGTATATGTCAGTTTCGAATTCATGCTAAGTAAGAGACTTTAATACTCAGATTTAGTGAAATGCTGGAGATTTTTATGCTTGTATTCATCGTTAACAATTTATATGTTCACTATAGGAACAACTGACTGTATGATAAAGCAGAGAGATAGAGTACTGTGTTATTTAGTAGTATTTTACTCCCAACTGATTTAAGAAACGATGCAGGACACGCACAGAAGACAATAAAAATAAACATGCCTGAAAAACAAAATCTCCTCCTCAAAACTGGGAAATAAATGAGGGCTGAACTGATATATTTACTCATCTAATGCTTGAGGATCTCAGTGTTAGTTACTGAACTGGAGTTGGTTGTTGTCATTTTTTTTAGTGTAAACACAGCAAGACCAAGCTATTTTGTCAGCTAACTCAATCTGAAATCATTTTGCATCAAGCCCTACGATGACGTTTTCCCATTAACACAGAGAGAACGAGCATCTTAATTACCATTCTGTTGACCTTGGACACTGTTATAGGTGACACAGGTGACATTTCACTTAGTCATTGATGATGGCTACCCCAAAGTGACTCATATGGATCATGCACTCAACTGATATCAGTAGACCTCCAGCCGTCGCAGTGCCTGACTCCCACCTCCAGAGTATGTCAAGCTGCTTACATGCTCCTTGTGCTTTCCTGATCATTTGAGTTGAGATTCTGCTTCGTAGTACTCACCAGAGGAAGCGTAGTAGTAGATTTTGGATTCTTAGAGAAAACAAATAATTCTAAAATAGTATAAACACTTTATTAAATAGAAAACAAAAAACTTCTGTTTCTTTGCATGTATGTTCCTTGCAGTCACCACAATCTCAACTCAGTTGGTGCTGTAGCCACCACCTCTCTGAGTAAAAACGTAACTTGTGTGGTCATTTTCCCCATTTAGATCTTTTTAATAAAAGGTGGAGTTTATGTTGGAGCTGAACTGTTGGTTAAATCTGTAAACTGACAAAAATAAATGAGGAAAAGAACTTTTTTTATCCATTTGTCTCTGCCAGTTGGCGTGTCAGATCTGTTTTATGTTTCATTTGTGCTTAACTACTGACTTCCACATAGTATTTATATATTGTGAAGCCTTTAATTATTCTGTAGTGGATAATTTAAACCAATGTGAAAAAGGAAAAAGTGGCTAATGCAAAAAAGAGTTAGTATAATGAAGTGAAGGGGTCAGAAGTCAGGAAGCAAGAAGACAGTAATGATGAGTATCATAACTTTATAGGCATTATGTTAAGGTTTTTATTAAATAAAATGTTCCATCTCCTCTGCTTACCTTGAGCTCTTTGAAGTTTCGTGGTTGCCAGTTTCTTGGTGTAATATTGGTAATTTGGTATGGATAAAGATTTGGAGTTATTTAGACATTGTAAAGTCAAGCATCTGCTTGAGCCCCTTGTTGGCTGGAGGACCAGCACGCTTAGGTCTTGAGATGGTAGGATTTGACTGCAGGTGCTATTCATCTTTTTTCCAAGAAATCTTTTGGTCAACCTAGAAGACATTTTGCGTGAGTGCTGGAGGCTGTGTTTGCAGGTCTAAGTTCTTATGACAGAATGGCGAGAAGGAAAAAGAATCATTTTGCATTAATGGAAGTGGATGTTTTAAAATGTATTTTTAAAGGAATCATTCCCTTTCCCTTTAGGAAATTTGAAAGCATTTGGTACAGATAACGTATTTTTGTCTTGTTCATTGTTTATACACTTTACACCAATCTACTTATTAAAACCCAAAGCCTATTGAAGGCCTTTGAATTCAGAGTCTTTCATGTTACAATGTGTCTATTTACTGCCTTCAGTAGGCTTGTAATATATTTAGCTTGAAGAGGTTAACAAGCATACCTCAGAGTGTTACTTTTATTTTCTGTTCTGTGACACTTAACAAAATCCCATTATACAATTAAGTAGTATTATAATGCTAAAATGTTAATTTGTTCTGCATTCCGTTAAAATTGAATTTTTTTTCTTGTGCATCAGCCCATGAGTTTTGTATAAAACCTATAATTTAAGCACTACACCATAGAAATGCCCTAGATTAGTAACCTTTTGCCTTTGGTACCTTAATTACATGTCATTATTTAGTACTTAAAGAGCAACCTCTATCTATTGGTTAAATATTTGCTAGCTAATTAGATTTGTCATGTTAAAGAAAACAGTAGCCCTTGCCTCTGTCCTAATTTGAATGGGGCTTTAGTTTTGAGAAAATGCTTTTTTTCCCATGCTTTCCTGGAGGAAAACTGAACTTTTTTTTGCATTTTCCATGTGTGGTTTTTTTTTTTTTTTGGTTGTTCTGTTTCGTATTTAGTGAGTGTGTTTTCATGCATTAGCTATCTATTACTTCTCAATAGGCAACTGAAAATCTGTTTTAAAATACGTGTTTTAGAGAAGGCTGTTCGGTCTCAATATGTTATGTGTCTTCTGGATACATTTACTTCTCCCATTTTTTATGAGCATCACTCAATTTCTTTTTATTGTGGAAACAAGTATGAAGCAGAATACGTTTTGACTACTATCATCTGTCTTTCAGGTTGTTTTTTTTTTACCTACTAGTGCAAACAAGTGTGTGATGTTTGATCAAATTCATAAGGAATACAATTCATTAGAACATCTGCTAAACTATTTTCTGACATACATGAGGATAGTCTTTCTCCTTTTTTCTTAATGGTATGTAGGAATTGCACAAAGCAAAAATTATGAAAAATTTATAGGTTGACTTTATCTTCAGTATTTTATCCATGTGTTTTGGGTTTGTGTTATTTTTGCATTTTATTTTGCTTTATCTTTTTCTGTTTTTTTTTTTCTTTGTGTGAAAGCATATGAATGGATTGTAGTTTATCGCTGTAATTAGAATTCTATGATGTGAATACCTGTGATACACAAAATATATTTTACATCATTTCCTACATTTTTTTCTCTGAGGTCCGCAGAAAAAAGTAGTGGAAGTTTGTCTACAGCAGGTTCTATCTGACTTGACTCCTAGCTAGTCATTCAGATCACTATCTGCCCTTACTCCTCTTATCTTGGTCTCAATTTGTTGCCTGCACTGTCCATTTGTTTTTGGAAGCCTAATGTATCCAAACAGTGTCTTCATCATTTCTTCACATTTGTTTTATTATGTTGCAGGTTAAAAATTGCAGATAGACATGGTTACAAACTGAAGTACAGTTCTCCATTTATATTTATTGTTGTAATGTCACTCAGCTTTTATTTTTAAAAATCCATCAGAGACAAATGGAGAAATTTGTGCTGATACAAGTCTTCAGCTTGCTCACATGTTTTTCTTCTATGGGAAGTCCATTTATGGAACAGGGAAACACTTGATCTCTAGTGTATAACTTTGTTACTGTGAAAAAAGAATTTTCATTTCTGGAATGTATTATCTTATTTGTTTTTTCTTGGGGTAGGGATCATGGTGGGGAATGCCAGCAGTGCACTTACAGAGAAACTTGTTGGCCTGACCAGTCTGGGGCTAAGTACTTAATCCTTTGAAGTAGGTAGTTCCTCTGATAACTTGTTTTCATGTTTTCTGTATCTGTTTCCTTTGTCCTTTATAGATTCTAAACCTGAAAGCTCTGAAATCATTACTTCACTATTCATGTGAGGGTTTGAGTGATTTGTTGATTACTGACTGCATTTATTCATGTTTTCAAATTCAACAAGGCTATCTGTAAAGGCAGTGACTGTCCAAGAGGCCCTGTTCTTTGGGGGAAAAAAAAAAAGATTCTGTGGAAACTTTTCACTGAGAGGAGTTTTTGAGATTTATGTGGATTACGGAGTTTTAAGAAGGGTCATTCCTTAATTTTCTTTCCAAACAAAAATGCCAAGACACAATTTTAGCTGGTAATAATAAAAATTGAAAACTGTTTTGTGTTCTGGGAGTGGTGCCAACATATCTGTATTTGCAACTCCCAGGACAGGTCTAAGAGTGAAAGCTTTTCCTCATTGGCCTCAGAAGACTGCTAGAACAAGCCTGTGACATTTCTGTTCCATTGCATCTGTGTTATTTACTTCCCTTTTACATTATTTTCTTTAGAAGTTTATGGTCAATGCAAAGGGGAAGAGGAAAGTCATAACCCTTTGTTTTGATCACAGGTGCATTTTTCTAATAGGAAGTCACATTTCATTTGACATGTGGGATGTTTGAGTGATTCTGTAATAGATCCTCAGCCAGAATAAATTATCATGGGAGTTAATATCTCTGACTGTGAATGCAAACTGGGATCTGTTCTCTAGCCCAGGTGAGTTTCGTCAGGTTTTTTTAGTGAAACAACTCAGACTGCAAATTTAAAAATGTTCTGTATTGTTATGACTTTTTGAAGAGATTCAAAGTCTTGTTTTATTTGTTGTAACAACTTATGTTGTCTCTTGACGTTTTACTATTATTTTGAGCAGAATGGAGGATCTCTGTGTATACATTGCTTTTTTAGGAAAAATATGCTTATCAGACAAAAGATTTTTAAACTGAAGTGTGCAAGTCCAGGATTTTCCAATCTGTCTTCCAGAAGACTCTTCAGTGCCTTAGTGAGACATTAATTTGTTGTAGCTTTATTGTGAGCAGTGGTGATCACACTGTAAACCTGTTTGATGTAGGACTGCTGCAAGTACTCTGTCTTTGAAATTAAGATGCTATTATTAGGAGAACTATATATGAATTTAAAGATGTAAATTGTAGTTTGAAAAATCTGTGTGCTGCAAATCAGTGTTTTTACAATAAATAAAGATTCCTCTACTTTTATTTTACTTTCTTTTTTGCATTGCATATGGAACAATGCTACTTTCAGTTGAAAAATGGATTGTTCCAGCAGAGTGCAGCAAAAGACAAATAGTGTAAATATGTTTAGTTTTACTGTCAAGAGTTTGTATGCTGAAAAAAAAAGGGGAAAATAATTGAGATAAAAGGAGTGCATAATGCATAAAATACTAGATAAAACATGTAAATAAAACATGGAGAATCTGTTTAAGAAGATTGCAGTTTAGTAAGTTTAGTAAGTTCTGTCTGCACATTCTTCCTTCTGCAACTCTGAGACTTAGAATTTGCTAGGAAAATAATTAAAGAAGTATTAATGTACAGTGAATAGTATAGAGAGAACCATAAAGAACTTCTAAGCATTAGTGGTAAATAGAAATAGAACTTTGATTTTGTAGGTAGCTAAATGCTATTGTTTATCTGAGGCTGGACTGCAAGCTTGTAGAATTGAGATTACAATTCAGGCATTTTTTCCTTCTTCCCATTGCCCATACTTGGGCAATTAGACTACACTGCCTTTCATAATTTTAGCTACTGTATTTCCCCCCCCTTACTTAAGACTTACTAAATTCTAAGCAATTATTTTTGGCATTTGTTTTACCATAACATGCAAAAATTTCCTTTAGCTTTTAGAAGCCTTACTTTAAATGGCACAATTACAAAACGATTATATAGTTACCTACTCCGTCAAAAATGTAAATAAGAGTACGTGTGAGAATATTTGGTTGTGGATAATATATACAATTTAAGTCAGCCTTCTAGTTTATTCTTGGGAAAAATTTCCAATGATACAAAAGGATTCTTGCTTGTTCCTTATGTGTCTGCATGTTTAAAGTCACTTTTAAGATATTTTTACTTCATACAGGCATAATTTTGCTGAATATTATTGATTAAAGAGTAGTGAAAAGGCCACCAAGGAGTACAGTTATTTTTTATTATAATGCTAAAACCAATATTAGTTTTCAGAACCTGAAAAGAGGAAATCTAGTCTTAAAATATGTGTTAATGGGTGTAAGAGATACTTAGCTAAGAAAAACTGAATATATATATATGCATATACAAATTCAGAGGTTGAAAATTGTTTATGCAAAATATTTCTTATGAAATCTCAAAAGGAGGTAGTCTTCCTTAATCCATCTGTTAAAATTTATATAATTTCAATCAAACCATACGTTTTTACTGATAGTTTCTAATGTTTTTCCCATGTCAGAATCTGGATTTAAAGCACTAAATAGGCTTATGTTTTCACTGTCTGGGTTGCAGCTTGATCCCCTGGTTCTCCTGATCCTGGGTTTCAAAATGCCTTACACTGCCAAAGTTGAAGGGGAAGTGTTCTCAGGCGAGTTCATTCTCAGCTCATTAATCAATGCAGGTCAAATGCAGCACTGAGGGTGTACAAGTCTGGGATTCCCATCCAGTCACTTGTGGGCACTGGAGACCCCTCATCCCTACAGTGTCCCCTATGATCCTTCAGTTGGTCCCCTTTCCCTGTGTCAAGAGTGGCCCTTCCTGACACTTTTCTGACCACCAGAGTGATAGTTCTGCACTACCAATCCCTTCCTCCTCCTTCCTGCTGGCCAAATTAAGACAGCACTCCGGGGCACCAGGAGTTTATTACCTGGGGAGAAACTAACTTTGCCATGTTGAAAGGCAGGGATGCTGGGTTGGAGAGCAATCAGATTAGCCTTGCAGGAGGCCGTTCTGGCATTGCAGTCTGCTGCAACCACCAGTTCCCCAATATTTCCACGTGCTTTTGTCTCCAGTAGTTGTTGGTAACAGCTTCTGGTGTATGCTGAGTGAGGATTTTCTTCTCCTGTTACCCGAGTTCTCTCAAATGGCAAAAGTCAGAATCTTTAACACAGTCATGTAACTCTAAATTGCTGTAGTACCTGTAGACTCCAGTTAAGGTCAAGGCACACTGTGTATTGGATGCTGTGTAAACACAGAATAAACTTTTTTTCCCCCAAAATGATCTTCCTGTTTCAGTAGACTAAATCTCAAAGAAGTTTTGAATTTAATACATCTGGACTGTAGATGAAGGTCAGAGTGATAAGAGCATAGGAGTATTTAGGAAAGTGGTTATACAATGTGATGATTCTGGATTCTACTGACTTTTCTAATACTGTTTATTTTGTTTAAATTATTGGATCTATCCCAGTCTGTAGTCTGAAGGGAATTATTTTCTGACCTTTCCCATACCAGAAAATCTTAACAGAGCCAGAGTGGTGTTAAGCTCATCTAATTTTTTTTTCTTGCCTTAGCCTTGCAAAGACTTTATTTACAAGAAGACAAAAGGGAATACACTTAAGAATCACGAATCACTCACTAATGAAAAAATGTGATTGTTGGAGTGGTGCTTATTCTTGTGAAAGCGATGCTTAGTTTTACAGAGGATGTTGTTTGTTTTTGGTGAACTAAAGAGAAAATGGTCGGCAAATACGAGACATAGGGATTGTGAAGAAGAGTTTTAAACTCTCCAAGTAGTATGGAACACATAGCAATGACTACTTTTAGGATTACTCTGCAGTATTCATTATCTAAGCTTTTCTTTTGTGGTAGTACAGTGTGGCTACTCTCAAGTTAGAACTGTTGTGAATTTGTCTGCTGGCAGGCCCAGATGTGTACCTGCCAACTGAGCAGAATAGCTGTGTATGTGTTTTTTATCTTCATTTTTATCTGCCAGCCCCTTCGTAGATTGAATTAGATCACCAGGAGATCTGAAATCAGTCTGAATGATTTGCAGAACATACTAATGGCTGAGAGGAACAGAGGTGAGATTGTAAAAAATTAATAATAATAAATAAAAAGAATCATCAAAACACAGTGAACCTGAAGATAGAATCATAAAGGCCACTTGGGTTGAGGAGGCTTTGTCTTGATAATTATACTTTGATAATTATCTTGGTGGCAGTCAGTAGCACAGTCCTGCAATTTATATGTGAAGAAGTCATTAGTCTGAGAGCTGTTTCACCTAAGTAGTAGAACAAAGGTTTCAAAAGTTCAGAAAGGGGAAAGGATATTAAGGCAGTGACTAGAAAGAGCACATTCATTGTTTTCTGAGATGAGGAAAAGAGAGAAGATGGAGTGATAACTTGAAGAGAATATGATGTGTGCCTATGGGTTTTTTGTTTTAATGATGGCACAAGCTGTATGTCTCTGGATTGATCATAGCACATGAACTGCATGCAGAGAAAGAAGAGGGACTGAGGGCCCTGGAATACAGAGCTGTCTTTGTTGCCACAGTACCAGAGCCTTTACAGCCTTCTTTATTACTTTTCTGGGCACTGCAACCAGTAGGGACTATTTATGATTTGCATGGTGTGAATGTTTGTGGTGGTTGTGATTCTAGGGAAAGAGAAGATCTGACCCTGCATGGATTTGTTAAGCCTGGAATAGATGTGAGTGCAGGCTGTTTTGAAGCAAGGTATTGTGTAGGAAAGCACTCTGTGTGGTTATCGGCAGTAGGGAAACTAAGAATATAGATTTTAGCTGACGGAGAATACATGTGTTTAAATGGCTATTGGTATGGGGTAAGAAGATGACAGTTTAAGAATACTGGAGGCTGGAGGAATATAATAGGGGTTGTACTGGGAAGAAAAGATAGGTAAGATGAGACAATGAAGAGAGGAAAAGAATCTAGAACTTTCAGAGAAAAATGAAATAAATATTTTTATACGTACTACTCTTTCTTTTTTTTTTCCTTCCATCCAAATAATTGATTTATAGAGGTCTAGAAAGGATGTAAAATGGGAGCGGTGAGAGTTTAGATTTTGCATGTTTGGACTGGGAGGAGAGATCAGTTGGGGAAAAAAGGGTGGAGGGGAAGAAAACCCAGAAAGTACAGAAGCTAGTCATGCTTCAAAACAATAATAAATACTTGGTACAGATAAAGTAACATTTGCACTGCTTTTGCATTCTTTTTTCACAGTTGATTCTTTTCATCTTGTAAAGATAATAAATGAATAATCTTAAAATATTGGTATTTGAAAGTTCTTCCTTGGTTTTCATGAAGAGTATTTATTTTCCATCAGTCCATTACAGTGTAACATTGATTGGTGCATGTAATGTATTATTCATACTGTTCTAGTTTCATCCCATTAGCAATGCCAACATTATGCTGAATTCTGCAATGGAAATCTTGTGTGAAGAGTCTTTGTACAGCAACTTGCCTTGTGGTTCAGATCCCATTTCACATTTAGTGACAAGACAGAGCAAACAACAGCACCTTATTGATAGTATTCAGACTTTATTCCCCTTTCATTCCCCTAGAATGCAGTGAGCATTGCAGATGTGTTGTAGAGCTATAAACCAAATTGTGAAAGGCAGAATGTGTGTATCAGAATGGGTTTATTTTTAGTTCTTGTATTATATCTTTGTCTTCCCAATAGCTAGACTCATCGGGACAAATAACTAAAACCATCACATGACAAAAATAACAAGAAAAGAATTAAAAACAGCCTTCACATAAAATAGCCTGCCTTTTTGGTCTACATACATGATCCTTTGGGTATACTTTTTGATCTTGTAAATTATGCTGTGCCTAGAGCTGATTTAAATGTGTACTAAAGCCAACTACACAGCATGGTTAACATTACTGAAGGTCTGCTGAATGCTAGTACAGGAACAACAGCAAAGAACATTTCCATTTGAGTCACAACTAAGATTTGATTGCAGTATGCTACTTTATGCTGTATTTTTTATACAAGAACTTTTAAAATGTCCACCAAATTCCATAATAATCTGTTAATTGACTGAATGCTTTGGACTTGGCCTTCTTGGCCAAATGCTTAGAGTTCCATTTTTTTTTCTCCAAAAATCAATGATTTTCTTACCAATTAACTATTATCTCTGAAAATTAAGTCCACAAAAAACTGAAATTTCTAAACAAGTAAATTATTATCAGTTTTTTTTAAGCTTCTGAATACTTAGGTTATAGAATTACCAGGAAATAAAATTGAAAGTTTAAAGAATGCTTTTTTTCACAAATGTTCTAATATTTTAAACAGCTGTGTAAACAATGAAATAACCTCTTCCTTGCACAGATATTTTAAAAAATGAACCACAACAACAACAGCAACAAAACTCACCCCAAACCCAAACCATTCTGTAAGGTGGCTATGTCGTGAAGGATAAATGGCTGACATCTCCAAAACTGTTTTTCTTCAGATTTTGATTCTGGAGACAGGGAGACTCTGAGCAAAGTCAGGAGATCTGTCTCACAGACAGAACTGACTCATGAGCCTCTGAAAAAATGAGATGAGGGTAGCAAAGAGTCTATAGACTTCAAGGGGATAAATAACAAGGGAGATGAGCAGCTTGAGGTACAAAAGAAGTAGATTAAATAGTCAAGGAAGAATATTGCAAATAGAAAATGCAATTTTCTGATTTAAAAAAGGATTTAAAAGAAAACCAGTGATGGTGAGAGTGAGTGAGCATTTCTGGTTTTAAAAAAGATAATGTTATCAGCTTTTTGGAGAATAAGGAACCTGGCAGTCTTTAGTAGGCTCTGGATATGTTGAGAAGTACTTGTACTTTTTCTTTCTCTGACAAGGAAACTTATGTGCAGCAATTTATGCCAATAGAACACTGATATCTCAGAGCTAAAATGAAAATGAAGAAATTTTAGTTATTTACAGCAGTGTTATATCTTCATTGTAATTTTTTTTCTACGTGATTGTGAGTAAATTTTAGTATAGAAATGTAAGTCACTACTTTCAGTAAGAGTTATGTTTTTGCGTTTCCTTAGCTTTTACAATAGTTTTTATAGGATATTTTCATATATTGCCTAAATTTTTTGTACTTTTTTTTGGAAACATGCTTGAGAGCTGTAGACCGTTTATAATAATTCATCTTTCTGAATTGCTGCATGCACATTTATCATGTGGGATAATCATAAGAACATCTTTTGAAGTAATTGACCAAAATTCTGCTTAGTATCAGATGAAGCTCTGCTTGCAGAAACAGGAAAGAGGCTCAAACCAAACGGTTCAAAAAATGAATAAACCCCTTCTCCAATGCATTTCCTACCATTCCTTTTACCTGGTGATATTTAGCATAAGAGAAAAAATATTTTACAGTGTCTTGCATGGAATTTGCCCTTCAGAAGAGTAGTTGCTTGCATTTTCTACTTAATTTGAACCCAACTTTAACTGCTGGGGTCCTATCTCAGGATCTTTTTGTCCTGATGATTAGGGGTTTGACCTTCTGAATCTTGAATGGATAGCAGAGCCCCAAGCTACCGTAGGCTTACTAGGTGCAATGTTGAAAAGCCAGCAGTAGAATAAGACAATACGGTCATGAGATGTTGTTTTGCACCAGGAGAATCTGGTTCATTGTGACCCCAATAAGAAAGTCACTTGGATGAGAAGACATTTCTTAAGATGTGACATTCTCAGTCATTCCTTAATCATACTGAGTAAAATGTAGATAGTAATTTGGGGAAATTTTCTCCACATTTACATTTCATTTCATTTTCAATTCTTCAACTGTATGTTAAAAATGTTTATGTAAGGTTTCTGAACTGTGATCCACTTTCATTCTTGCAAAATATTCTTTAAGTGCCTGTTATTGCTCTGATAAATTTGTTGGATTTGATCATCCCATTTGAGATCTTTGTCCTGATATTATTTATATTTTTGCAATTATCCTAAGCTCTATTCGTCTGAAAAACTTGAACCATCTCAACAATAATAATAATAAACATATATAAAAGCATACATTCCACTCTTGCAAGCAGATATCTTTTTGACATCAACAGTTTTCTCTGTCATATTCCAACCAGGTTGGCTTGCTGAATTTAGTTGCTTAAACGTTTCGAGTTAAATACTTTTGTCTTGGAGGCTTATATTTATATATAACATCAAGAAAAATAACAGATCAGTGAATTAATCTATGGAATTCATCCTCTAAACATAAAAAATTAAGACTGGTAGGGATGCTCTTTTCCAGCAATGTATTGAGCATCCTTTCAAATGTATCCTAAATTCAGTATATGACTCCTGCTGTTTCATTGTCCAGTTAATCCACTGGTTGACTTTAGTGGTGAAGTAGTAAGCCTGTAGCCATGCTACAGTGCAATTTCCTGTACCTACACAGATTTCAAATTACAAGCTTGTGGCTTGTTTAAGTAGTGGGAAAAAGAATGTTGAAGAATGATGTTCAATTAAACGTAAGCATCGGTTTTCTGATGTGGTAATCAATATCCCACTCACAGGTGAACACAAAGAGAAAAGTCTTTGTGGGAATTGTTAATAAATTGCGAGGAAGTGCTAGAAGAATTGAACCAAGTTGACCCATGAGGAGAGATTAGGGAGTATCTGAGCTTTGCTGGGGACTTGCTACAATTTGTTCCTGCATTATTTTTTCCCTTAGTGTCTGAAGTGCAAGTATACAGAGATACAGATAGAGCCTTTCATTCTTATGAATGAAATATTCAGAGAAGCTTAACTCCTCAGTCAGTGTTTTCACTGGTGCTACTACTATATTGGATGGTTTTCTTCCAGCTCAATTTCATTGATATATTAAAAACATATGTAGAGACCTTTCAGTGATTTCATAGACAGGTTGTCATCTGAAGAGAATAGTTATTAAAATATTTTGAGCCTGAATTGAAAGCAACCTTATTACTTTCATTATATTTTCTTCTACAATTTTATTTTAATTTAGCTTTTTTATTAATACCTACACATCGACTATCTATAAACCGCTTTTCTTCTGCCATCCTAAATCTCTACTGTAGATATGACTTACTGTTGTCTTGTCTTGCTTTTCTTTTCTGCTTTCTTTTCTTCCGTTGCATTTATATTCCCTACACATACAGCATTACTCATTATTGTGGAGTTCACTATGTATATTTTCTGTGACTGTTTAGCTTTAACCAGTTCTATGTTTATATGAAAATGATGGCTCACTAAAAGTTTTCAAAATTATTTTTAGTTATCAGAATGTTCAATTGGAACACTTTGTATGTGGAGCACTTACCTTTCAAAAACCAAGATTTTGCTTTCATTTTGAAATTTCAATTTCTTTGTATTTCCCTAAAACTAAAAAAGAAAATTGGAAAGGTAATGGTTTGAGATTATGATAACTAAATGTTTCACTAGAATTATTATTTTCTAATCTTCTACATCCTTGTTCTATAAATGATTTCATACTTTGCCCGTACTCAGAGCATGACAATTCAAAAACTCAAACCCACAAAATTAAATGGCTAGAAAATTGAATGTCTGAAAATTATACTGGAAAGTTTCAGTATTCTTTGTTTGCATTGAGATTTCAAGCTGCCAGCTGTTCTGCGAAATGGAAATGCTAATCTGCACTTTTCAGTTAATTATATTTTTCAGGCTATTGCATAGATACATTTTATATTCATTATGGAGATACAGAAAAACTATTCCCAGTAGTGGATTGGGAACAAGGATTCAGAGATCTCTGAATCACTATTTTCAACATAGCACTTTTTCCCAGCTAAATTCTAAAGGGAATCCAGATGTTTATTTAAATATTCATGTAACAACTACAGTTAGAACTGGGAGGATCGTAGATACCTGTGTTCATTTCACACTACATTCATCTTGCAGTTAAAAATATAGTATTCATTGCAGCGCTAGCAGATGAGCTCTTTGACAGGAAAATTGATTTTTTTTTTTTTTTTAACCTCTACAAGTAAGGCTTTATGGAAAGGAGGCTGTAGAGCTGTCTTGGAAAATGTAATGTATTGACTATTGACCACAGTCCCACAGAAGAAGCTTTGTGTACATTATTTAAATATTGTATTCTTGAAGAATTCTGAATTTATTTGCACTTGCTTTAACACTGGATATGTCTAGAAAGGGGATAAAACTGTTTAAGGAGACAGTTGCAGCTTTGCAATTAAGCATGGGCTGATTTCACATTTAAGACATGGATTTTATTTAATTGTGGAAAAGACAGAAGGATTTACAATCTTTTTTGACATTCATTGAAGTGAGGGGAAAAAAAAAAGTGCTGCCAAACATTCATTAAGTTGTAAACCATCTGAAAAAGGTGATTTATTTGGCAACATCTGCTGACAAACTTTGCAAAGAACTGTGATCAAAACCTTAATTTTTTTAACATTTGTTACCTATTAAAAGTGATGATATTACAGTTCACATAAAACATTTAGATCAGGCCTGCTTTATCCCTTCAGATATTTGTCCACAAGTATTTATGGATAAGGAGGTAGAAATTGCTGTTATTACACAAACGTTAATTCTAGAATTTCTACAAGGGAAGGTATGTAATGAATGGAAATTCATGGAAAATTCTGGCATGAAAGCCAGAAGACAGAATTCGGGGTATGTGTGCAGAACATCATAGGAAGATGCAAGCAGAAGCTGGAATCTGTAAGGTGATAGGAAGAAGAGGAATGTACTTTCTAACTATTCTGAGGAATTAAAGCATCTGCAAACCTTTCCAAACTGGTACAGAGTGCTTCTGCTTTTCATCTAATTACTGAAAGTGAGTGAAATTCCCAATGAATCTGGCCTTAAAAGCTTTAAAGGAAAAGTAAGGAATTACATAGATAATACTAAAATTAAAAATGTCATGTTCAAAGTCAGTGAACATTATATAGATTGTTTTATCCAAATCAATAAGTCCTGAGACCATTCTGTTCTTCACTCATTTAAAGATGTACTCCTATACACTTCACTATCTATCCATTTTGATAAATTACATATTTAAGAATCCAAAAATGAGACAATTCAGCAAATGAGAGCAGGAACATTAGATGGAAGTCGCAAAGTGAGTGGACGTGGTTTGTATATAAATAAGCAGGTAATATAAGTTCCATGAAATTAGTGACAGGACAAGGGGGAATGGCTTTAAACTAAGACAAGGGAGGTTTAGGTTAGATATTAGGAGGAAGTTTTTCACTCAGAGAGTGGTGATGCACTGGAACAGGTTGCCCAAGGAGGTTGTGGATGCCCCATCCCTGGAGGCATTCAAGGCAAGGCTGGACGTGGCTCTGGGCAGCCTGGTCTAGTAGCTGGTGACCCTGCACTCAGCAGAGGGTTGAAACTCGATAATCTGTGTGGTCCTTTTCAACCCAGGTCGTTCTATGATTCTGTGAATTGTAGGCACAAATGGTTGTGTTTTTCCTTTTTTTCTTTTTTTCTCCTTCTTGGATATTTTTTTCCATCCTTATACATGCATTCCTTTTCTGATATGATATCTATCTAGATTTATGAGTTTTGGCTTTTCTACCAGATTCAGCTGTTGATGATAAAATGTATTTGCACTCTCAGCTCATGGTAGTGGCTTCTTTAAAATGCTGTGATAACAGATGTTGTGAGTATGAGTGGCTTTCTGTATGTCTGGCTTTATTTAGAAGACGAGGAATTCATTCTTGAAGGCAAGCAGTATGTACCATTATTATTTCTAAAACAGCTAAACAGAGATTTGAAATAATACGTATTCCTTTCAAGTTGTTGGGAAAATAGTTGAATTAGAGTATGTTTGCTAGTTTTTGGTCTTACCAGAGTAAATAAATCATACAAGTAATAAAACCATGAAGGAGCAGAACTGAGGTACTGACTTTTTCATTTAATTATTTACATGAATTTTATAGTCATTCTTGCATGTATTCATGACGTTGAGCACCATAAGGTAAATTATGTTCCTTTGACAAATGTTGTCAAAGCTGAAATCTCAGGAGTCTGAAGACCTAGGATCAACACATAAGGAAGGTTGCAGTCACACAAAGTAAGCTTCCATGTAGCTGTGAGGCCCAGGAGGGCATGTCAGGAATAGAATCCACAAATGTGAGAGAGGTTTAGTCCCATCCGATACTGCATCAGGGAGCTGGCTCTGGGGACAATGTACACCCAGAAACCTGTGCTGCTTAGCAGCTCCAGTTCTATGTGTTGTGTGATTTGAAGCTTGCTTTCTTGTTTCCTGTAGGGAACAATGATAATGGGAAATAGTGGTCAGCAGGGATAAATATTAAATCAGTCTTTGGGCCTCCTGCCACATTTTCTGGTGTTTGGGCCATCTTATATGTAAACCTAAGAGAGTTTAGTAATTATTAGAAGAAAGTGTAATTAATTTATAGAGCTCTAGTTATGTTGCTGAGTACTGTCAGTGGAAGTACAGTGAAGCCTTTAAGCAAGGTCCAGTCACTGCATAAAGCTGTCTTGTGGCTGCTAAACTTTCACATTATACTGAAGTTGGATATAAACACTCCTTTTATAACTTGCATGTCACTGGAGTACGCAGATGTCTTGGCTCTGAAAGCACATTTATGAAACGAGTGCAGTGCTGGAGCTATGCCAGGACTGAGGCTCAGTAGTTTGAGGAGGAGTCCTAATACCTCTCAGGATGGGAGGTCAGCAAAATAAGTGGGCCTCCCTTGTTCTGGCAGCAGAATACTAGCCCTAAGAGAGTGTGCTCTATGCATATTAGTTTAATTATGCAACAGTTCCATTTGAAGAGTCTGTATTATAACGTTGCTTTGGTCCTCACCAAAAAGAGCCACTGCTGTTTAGTGTAGGCAGTGTGCCTTGTTAAATAGGAAAATTAGGAAAAAAACAGGGAAATTGATATAAATTTTAATTATTATGAATTTTGCGAAAATGCATAGGAAATGCATAGTTCTTATGTAGCAGTAATGTGGATGTACATCTAGTGTGTAGTGTATTATATACTTAGTGTGTGTAAGAATATATTTATTAGTATATATACACAAGTGTTTATAAGAACCCAGAGATTATAAAGATAACTGCAGAATACCTCCAGCAGCATAAATTAAGTTTGATCTCTAGAATGTTTCAGATATTTTACATGGGAATTAATAAAATGTTTATAGTAAAACAAGTGAGGCAGACATATTTCTATAGTTGAGTTGAGTATTGTACTTCCTTTACTTGAGACTTAATACATTACATAATTTGGAAGAAATGTGATCAAATAGACTTTTTTATTATTTGCATTGCAGTTTTCATCTATCATTTGAGACTGAGTTGTGAGATTTTATTCTGTTCTTCTAGCATGTGAAGATTGAATGGCAGAGACTTAAGTGTTTTTCGACAGATATTTTCTTCCTCCAGTAATAATGATGAGATGTGAGCTAAAATTAAGATTACAATCATATATCTTACATTTCAGCATTACATCTATTGGGGAAGATCCTTGCCTCAGCAACAATACTGTCTCATAAGAAATAAGCATAAGAAATAGTCTTCTGAGAATTCTGCTTTTGGTAGAGTGTATCTACATGTATATTGCAGACAGATGTGAGCTCATTCTGGCTGGGCTGCAATTCTGAAGTTGTGCTGGGAAGTACTATGCACAAGCTACCAGGTTCTGATGAGAGGCTGGTCTAGCGCAGTGCCAAAAGCACCTTGGTAAAATTTCTGGACTCAAGCTGACTTGTGTCTGACTGCCTTATTTATTTAGTGGATAGAGAATATTGTGCCATCTATGCTTACATTTTTAGGTTTGTTTCTTGAGGTCATTCTATGAGGATATAGAGATACCAGAGACTTATGAGATCCTTGAAATGCTGAGTATACCTGAGACTAGATAAATCAGGGCTAACTGCATGGTTCCTGTGACAACAATAACTAAGTGCCAGTAGCTTGGTTCACTTCTGTTGGAATTCAGGGCTTCCCCAAGAGCTGTGCTCTTTGAAAGGCAGCAAAAGCACCAAGCACACAAAGCTCAGGCACACAGGAGAACACAAACCCTTATTTCTCTTACTTCACTCTGTGGTAGTAGTGCAGTCTTTCAAGTCCATAAAGTAATTAATTACTTACAGAATTCTTATATGCAAATCTACGGATCTTGTATAATTTACATACTCTGGCATATAGGTCAAATGTGAAGTATTTTTAAAGAAATATAAATATTTTGGCAGAAATATTGTTGACTTCTTTTTTTTTTTGATTTGTTGTGTTTTGTTTAACAAATGGTTGAAGTATTTGTCTTAGTTACTAGCAAATAGCAAGAAGATAAGTTTTGTTTAAATTTTTTTATCCATTTCAGGAATACATAGCCTTAATTCTTTTGTACAGATAGCAAAATGGTTCTACCACGTGGCTATTGCGATACTTCTGAGTTAAACTGCACAAGCAAAGGATTTGACTGTGCCCCTCCCAACTCATAATTAATCCAAAACTCAAGCATGTGTTCTGTTTACCATTTTTGCAAGTAACTTTTGTGAAAGATTAAACATATGTCAGGAAAAATCTAGAGGGAAAAGCTACATATGGAATGGCATGGAAATGATTAGTCTCAGTGACCTGAGTCTTTCTGTTCAATATGTTGCACTTTTATGGCAACTTATTTCCTGCAAAACAGAACAAAGCTTTTTTTTAAACATACATAAAAAAATTATTTCATATGTGTAAATATGCACATAGTTACCATTTATGTATCACACTATCCTGCTTTTTGTTTGTTTTTTTTGCAACAACAAAATACCATTTAATTGTTTTCAAGTTTTGATATGCTGTAGTACTGAGATTGTTCGCTGCAGATCTGCTTCATGCCTTAGACATACCCTCCACTATATTATTCAGTTAATTATTTCAGCTGAAATGCAACACTTAATTTTCTTTCCATCTGTTGCATAGCAAACTTGTTTTAAGCTACTTATGCAATTTTTCAAAATTATTTCTGAGTTTAATCCTGTTCTTTGACATGCTCACATGATGTGGTGTAATGCATTGCTGTCTGGTTATATTTTATATTCCACGCTCTGTGACTAACTAAAATGTGAAAAGCAGTATTCAAGTCAGACTCGTGTAGTTTACCATTGTATCTTTTCTTACATTTGTGCGATGGTTCACTGATAAACTCTCAGAGCAGACTTCCAAGCAGCATTTACTGCTGCAGTTTCATGCCCCAAGTGGTAAATTCTTCAAGGTTCATTAGTTCCCATAGATTCTGAAAGTACAGTTTTTGTTTAATGATTTGAGCTACCAAAATGGAATTAGGTGCAAGTTGCTTCCCACTTCTTTTAATGTGACTAGCTACCAGAAAACAAGCTAACATTTTCCTAAGATATTCACATCAGAACTGCAAGAGAGAAACTATATTATACAGTATTGGTCAGTTATGGTTTGAAATTCATAGATTTCAATAGGTTAAACAGGTCTTACAAAGAAGAGTCTTCATTCTTGCTATGGTACTCAACCTTAATTTCAGAAGACGGTGGTGATAGACATCAGTGTCTAATAAATTTAAAAGATGCAGTATCTGGATGTTGTGGCTAAGGGAAAAGACAAGTGATTTGTCTAACAGTGTACAATATTGTGAGAACTCAGTAATGAAACTTCAATCTCTGTTTATTTTATAAATACCAAACGCTTTTTTTATGAAATAAAAGAGCATCTTTAAAAAAAAAAAAAAAGGATAAACAAAGAACAAACTTCAAGTTTATGATGTGGGGATAGTCTAAGAAAAATTAATGTATAATATATGGAAGTTTGCAGTGGTTCCTCTACTGGCATGAGTAGTTACTGCTCTTGGGTTCCCCTTTATGTGCATTGTTTCTGGTTTTCTATATGGTTGGTCTTAATCTACTACAATGATAAGTTATTCTAAAACGTACAATTTTGGACTAAAGAATTATAGTTTACTTTAAGATGTACTAGCAACTCTTGCACAATCTCGTACAGCCTTTCCTTTGAAAGAGAGGTAACTTTCTGCTGAGGGGCCATAACTAGATTAAGAGGATTTTGTTCCTTCGGGTATACCTGCTGTTTCTGTCCAGAATAAGGGAAGATTTCCTTACCCTCTTTAGGAGAATAAACAGGTTTAATAATCCTGTCCCACAGAACTCCCCTAGCCTTGATACAGTTTAGCTCAGTTCTGAAAGCTCAGATTTAGGACAGGTGGATCAGCCTCAATGATCTTATATAAGGAATAAGGAAGTGAATGTTTGTGTCTTATTTGGTTCAGGTAGGCATCTTTGAAATTTATCCCTCCTAAGTCATAAGTTGAGAATAATTATCTGACTTTAAGCAAGCTCTGGCAGCAGTCAGACTTCTGTGTCAAGATTTCTAGAGTGGTGGAATAATCCCAGATGCCTGCGTGACTCTGATGAATTGGTTATGTCAGGTTTTCAGCTAAACTGGTATTGGTCATTATTGTCAAATAAAAATATCTGTAATAACGAGCAAGAAAAGTCCTCATTCCTTTAATGTTTTGCTACAGTTTTCATGAATGCAATTCCTATTCTTACCATTTGGTAATAACCAGCAATATGGAGACAGTAGGGCCATGCTGTTGTAATCAACCGTATTTTCATCTAATATACAAAAGATACTTATATTGTCTAGTGTGGCTGTGGTGAAGTGTTTTGAAGTCACCAATTTTGAAATAAACTTTTATGGAATTATATAAATCATTTTAGGAGAGAAGTATCCTTTCTTTGATAGTCTCACAACTGAAGCAATAGTTTTTCATTGCAGGGGGAATATAAGGTAAATATTTCCCTAATTTGGCTGCTATTCTGAAGTATTCTTGAACCACAGAGATCTGGCATGTATATACTACTGAGAATACATTCATATTTAGTCTTTTGATGACTCATTTTATCTCAGGTTTACAATGTGTTTTTATAATGAATATTTCCATTACTAATATAAAACTGACGGTTAGGCATAAACTGATAGACCAATATAGCGTCTAAACAGTGAAAACATTGAGTGTGCAATCGTTGTGTGTTTTCAGCCTTGCATAAAGCCTATGGAAAAAAAATGATATAATTAGCTAGACATATTGATCTCATCTCTTAAAATTTAGCACCATAAAAAGGAACAGCCTAGCCCGCTTAGAAATGTTTTTGGAAGACTCTGCCTTCTGTATGGCTTTTATGAGCTTTGAAGTAAATTTTGTTTCACTCAGAATTACTCAAGGACTGCTATGCATGGATCAGTGATCATGTCACAGCCCTTGTTTCCACACTGCCTATGGGAACACTTCAGAGCTTCCTCAAAGGTAGTGCATGGGGATGACGTGATGGTATGGACTCTGTGATGTTCTGAAGGACGCATGGCATTGCTGGCAGCTGGACCTGCCTGCAGGTATGGCATGTAGTGTAGCAACTTGTGGGTTCCGTGGGGCAGTCTGGTGGGAGAAAGGCAGAGCATGCTGTTCTCACCAGGGCAGCATACAGGTTTGGCACAGCAGTAGGGAGGCTGACAGGTACAGGGCACCTTCTGTGCTTCGAAGTCTCTGATGCTGGAGCAAGTCATATAGGAAGTACTCCCATTTTGGATTAGGTGGTATGCAGTTTACTTTATGTTAGCAGAATGCAAACATCTGCCTAGTGGTCAGAATACGGTCCACAATGTCCCAACACCTTTTCAGCGTTGTTGCTAAGAACTGCTATCTACACTTATATAGGACAATCGTAAGAAGAGATAGATGACTGATGGCAATAATAAAAATGAGAATGTATGGTAATAAATGTGAGATGGATTAATAATTTTTTAATACTTAAAGTAATAGTCTTGACACTCTAATTTATATACTATACTGTAAGTTTCTGTTCCTTATTTAGATAGCTAAAATAACAATGAACTTTCACCTGCTTAGAATATACATATTCTCCATTAGAAATTACTGGAAAATATTTGGTAAGTTTGAATATTAATCCTTGGTACTTAAGTAGCCCGTATATTTGTCATCTATGTTTCTAATTTTGCATGTTTCTTATAAAAGTGTTGTTCAAAGAAATAGGCACATTGTATTTTTTTTTTTAGTTTATTGTTACTTCTTGGAGTTGGTAAAAAAAATAATTTTCAGCAAAATATAGAAAATATAAATTTCTACTCCAAGCAATTTGCATACTCAAATCTTGCAAAAATGTTGATGATGCAAGGATTTTTTCAGTCCTTTGACTTTTTCAGCGTAGAATGTTTTCTCCACTGTGTGCTGACATGTTTATTTATTATTCAGTATTTAAGAAAAGTTTTAGTTCCTCTATAAACCTGTATGACGCTGTTAATGAATAAAAGAGAAGTGCTTTATTCTTTATGGGTTAATAACTTGCCTCATTCATTTGTTGATTTTGAGGGTGTGTGTGTGCTAACTAGGTTGGTGGCACCATTTCTTTTGGTGGAAAATCTGAAAGCTGTTTCTGTCTCTTTGCCCCTTTACAGGCAGAGTTTCAAACACCCTAGATAAGTAGTTAAACTGAAAGTTGCAATTAATTGTCCAGAACACGGGAAAGGAATGCTGGTCTAGCATAACCCAAATGAGTTGCACTGAATTTGGCATACAGCATAAAAGAGGTTGAAGTCACTTTTAATGATATGTCCCAGTTCGTAAACAGGTGTTTGCCCAAGGGGAAAACACCAGAGTTGCTTTGCAGGCATTATGGAAGAGTGAATCACTGGAATATGTGAACATTTCTAAGCCCGCCCCTCCCCCAAAATATATTATGTCAATCCTTTTAGCAATTAGTGTTCAACAAGGTATTGCTCGCAGCAGTGAAAAAGATTGGATTCCAGAAATTGTGGCACTCTTTATCTATTAGCCATTTAATGAATGGCATTTTAAAATTTGATTGGTAACTTCTTTTCTGATCTTAATTAAATTGCTCCTTTACCCCATTGTGTTTGAAGGACAGAGCCTTTGTTAAAGATGTCAAGTTAGGCCTTTATTGTTTGCTTCTAAGAGGAGCAGTGCTTGCTGACAAGATAAAGGTGTGGAATCAGCAGTATACTTGCTAAAATACTCATTAGAACAGTTTTAATACTACTAACCAAGACAAAAAGGAAAATATGTCCAGTGGCATTATGCTCTTCTCCACCTGAGATGCAAAGAACTCAGAACATTTCTGCCTAATCAATTTCTTTAGCCAAGTTAGGATTTAAAAATGTAGTATGCATTGTTCTGAAAGTGTGAAGGCGGTTAAATGCAAAGAGAGAGAATTAAATCAAAAAGTAGTATGTCTCTCTGGTAGTACAGGCACAACCCTCACTTTATTTCTGTTGAAAGGAAAATATCATCAAATCAGCACTACAGAAAGAAATCAAAGTTGTTCTGTGGGGAAAATTTATTGATAGAGGAGAACAGCTGATAAAGAGTCTGTTTATTAAAATACTTGGTTTAAATTAAGTGGGGATTAGAAGCAAAGTATTTTAAGGTCACTAGTTGCAAATTGTTAGACTAATCTCCTGCAATTTACATTTTAATATGCACCAGTGGAAACTGCTTTCTTGAGCTATTTCAAGACTTTTTTTTTGCATGTACATTCGACTTAAAAAGAGGTCAAAGTGCATGATGTACTATTTGAAGTTCACTGACTTTTCTCATGTGCTTGTGTTTACAATCATCAGATCAACGTGTCTGTAAAATGTTCCTTGTCTTGAAGAAGACATCAAAACCAAATTAGAAACAATAGAAGTCATTTTATGCAGTTAGAAATGTATTTGCAATTTGCATTGACCTCATGGTCCTGGGGATGATTGCTTGTGAAATTGTCCTTTATGATCTCTATATAAGAGTTTTCCTAAGGAATTACACCTTTTTGACTTGGTTTCATAAATGTGATCTTTGTCATATACTTAGAAAAAATCTGATAGAGTTGTACTTCAGTATAGCTTTTAGTCATGTCTGATGTACATTGTATGCTTTATGCTTTGAGTGTGTTAAATTTCCATTTTAAATCATTCTACTCTTTGTTAGCAATTGTTTTAAATAAGGTTGTATGCAGAATTTCTGATAAGGAACTGGTACCCCTTGGCATGCAAATGAAGTCATAAAACTGCCCTTAAGTCTTGGCACTATATTATATGATAATCAGGTGAACTTAAGCAAAATCAGGCATCTTACTTTTATTAGCAGAAGAACTTTATCTAATATTTACAAAGTGTAAGGAACCAGAGTAAAAATTTGTTGCATTAATTATTCAGATTTAAGACCATTCAACTAATACACTGTAAAGCAGTTACAAATTGAAGTAGAGTGGAAATAAGTTCAGCTCACAATATTCTTAGCAGAAATATGAAAAAAAATGACAGTAGTTTACTGCCCTTGCTTTTCTGTTAGTTCTTTAACTAAAACAATATATAATTCCTTAGGGTATATTATGGAAAAAGATTAATTTGTTTTTAAAATTGGGCATTTCTACATTAAAATTACTTCATGGGCTGCCAAGCAAACAGACTGAGGTTGGATAGACAGTAGTGAAGACATTACAAAAACAGACACTTTTCCTGCTACTCATATAGTACATGTCACCATGGATTAATGTATTAGCTCTTCAATTATGGAGATCTAATTCAAGCCATGTGTGGAACATATTTGTTTTGACAGGTATATTGATGCCTATTGTCAGTTCACCAAGTACTCAAACACGAATAAAAGTAGTTGTAATGGGATATGGAATAAAGCTCTTGACTTGCTTGACTCCTAAAAACGACTAAGAATAGGACCAGACAGAAAAGTCTTATGTTATGCCTGACAATTTCTCAAATTAAATACTAATTTCTTTCTCAAGAGAGTAGTTTTCAGTAGTGAAAATATGCCCCTAAAAAAAGATGTCACTAAAAATATCCTATTCTATGCTATATAGAGGATATACATATTCTCTTTTCTATAGAATTATCCAAATCTATAAGTATCCTGTTCTATAAATACCCTATCCAGTATTCTCTTTAGCTATGGATAACAGAACTCAGGAATTCTTAGCGGTTGAATTTGGCAAATATTTACTTCCATGACAATTCCTGAATAAAAGTCTCTGACAATTTACAGCGCCATAGATTATAAACAAATCTGGCCCTTACCAAGAAACAAACAACTATTGAGTGATGCTGTATTGCTGTGGAATATCAAACCTGCATGTGTGCTTCCAGTGAACATGATGCTTTAAAAATATAATTGGAAGCTTGAACAGTGTAAAATATAGAGGAAGGTTTGATTACAGCCACACGAGACCTTATCTGATGCTTGTGGCAAATATACAAGCATCAGCATTATAGCCATAAAACTAGCTGGTGCTTTCAAACACACTTCACAATGTGTTTACTTACAAAAATATCTGTATACATACTAAGATAGTTTTCTCACTGTGTTAAATCCAAAAGCACACTGCTAGTAAAATCTATTTTCTGTGCATGCAAACCGAACTCTTTAAAAAATGGGTTGTAAATGACTTTATTGTGTTAACTTGAAGCAAATGGTCTGGTGTTTTGCTTAGTGAACTTGCAGCATCACATGCTCTTGAGGCAGTGAGGAATGTAAGGAAGTAGAAATTATAATATTAACAAGCTATTTCTATAGTCATAATCATATTTGTGACACAAATTAAAGGAAAAGCTTTAAGAAGTTTAGTGCATGTGTGAGTATTCTCTCCTGCAGAGGTATTTACGTGTCTTGAAGCACTTCAATCAGTCTGAGAACAGAAGAGAGGGATAAAAGATGACAGCACAATAGAGGAGAAACCTGCTTGATCCCCTGCCTATTAAAGTTAATTAGTTAATAGCATATTTTTCCTCCAGCCTTCTTCTGATGGGTTTTGAAATGCATGCTTAAGGATCAAAATGAAGGCCCATTTCTCAGAAATAGGAATGTTAGAACATCATTTTGCATTCAAATTTTCAAGAATCTGAAAAGTTCCATTCACCTGAGATGACTGCATTCATACTGGATACTTCTTTCCATTAGAGGTGTTGCTTTAATTATTTTGCTTCATTTTGCTTTATTTTGTTTTACTTTATTTTACTTTATTTTCCTAACTGTGAAATAATGTGGTAACTTCAAGCAGCAGAAATATTGAATATATATTCTGCATGGTTCTAAAAGTTGTGTTCCTATCAAATGATGTAATAGGTTTCCAGTAGTCACTAAGGAAAGTATTAAACATTACTGAAAACCTCTAAAAATCCTCAGCTTAGGTCATATATCAAATTTTTAAAGGTTTGGTCAAACAATTTCCTGTAAGGTTATAGGATGTGACAAAGGAATTTGGTTCCAGAGAACTGGATGAAGCTGATGTTCAGATGAATTAAAAGAAGACTGAGGTAAGTGTAAGAATATTGGCCTGATATTAACCTTGGGTAAAATAGTGGAATAGCTGAAATGGAATTGTGTTAAAAGGTACGTAAAAGCATAATATAATTAATAATAACCAATGTGACGTTACATAAGTATATGATTTCTGTTTGTATTCCTTTTATTCTGTATGTAATATAAATTATTCAAAAATATTCGATTTCTTTATTGTGTGCTTCTGAATTTTATTATGCAGTGATTAAGGAAAAAGCTGAGCGTTCACAATTCCCTTTTGTAGCTACCATAGTTTCAATTCTGAATAGTTTGCCTTCCGTTTCTGCAGTTTTAGCTATAGATGGCATTTTGCAAAACTACCACTAATTAAAAGAAATAAAAGATGCGGTTTACCTGAGCATAAAGCTACACACTTTAGCAGAGAGCTGTAAATGGATTACAGATTCGAGTAATACCTTTTCATAAAATCTGTTAGTCGTATGTGAAACCTCATTGTAAACAAAGATAAACAGAAAGAAGAGTATCTTGACATCCTACCATATGTGTTGTATACTGCTAACTCATTTACCAGTAGAGGATATATAGAGTAACCAAAGAAAAAAAATACCTTTGCAATTAATAACAAGAAATAAATTAAGAAATGACCATTTGAGATGTTGAAAATTGGGAGAGATTTGAAAAGAAAACAAGTGATTATGGAGGAGCAAGGCTGTTAAATGAAGCAGGGGGTGAACTGATAGAGGCAGTGGCTGATATCACATAGAGAAAAACAGATAAGAGGAGCACTTACTAGAAAGGACTAAATGAAAGAGAGCAGTTTCCAATTAGCAGGGGTAATTACTGACAGAAGTACCCCCTTGCCATTTTGAAAGAGATTTTGTCCATCAGTACTCTGATAATAACTCCTGATAATGGTAGTAATCTTTGAATGTTGAAAATGCTGAATATTATCTTGGAGGGGAAAGAGTTTTTTCCTTTAATATGGAGTCCCCTTTATTAAGTGAAGTATTACATCCTCATTACATATGTGTGACTTGGTGCTAAAGTTTAGGATTGTCCATGTTCTATTCAGTGTTTCTGTGAATATTGTTTGTTATGAATATGTTTTATTCACACACAGAAAACAGCTATTTAAGTATGATTAGAATTATAAATTGAAGGAAACATATTTTATTTTCTAGTTTACATTTTTCACTCAATTTTTCTATATGTAAAATCTCATATATGGTGAAATCAATGACAAAGTTTTCTTTGAATTTAATCAAGCAAGAAATTTTTCTTATGTATAGTTGTTCTTTAATAAATGGCCAATAATTATATTTTACAGATACAGCATAACAGAACTGTGGAGCAGAAATCCATTGATTCACATTTGTGGAAAAAAAAAAATGAGACTAAGAAGTTTAATCTATAAACATTGTATTTCAGTAACTTATTTGAAGTTAATATTACAGTGCTTAGAACATACTGGAAAGGTAACTACAGGATACAGTGATCTTTTATTTTTTTTACCCCCAACTTATGTTCAATTCTATCCACATCAGTAAGACTTTCTGAATCAATAATTAATTTGTAATTAACATGTAACTCTTTTTAACACAGTGCATAAGCATTTTGACTTTTCACTAACTAGAGGCTCAGGAGACATGTTCTAAGCAAAAGCTTTTAATTGTTTCTTATTAATACTTTTGTTGTATTTGTATACAGATGCATATTGTAGTTGTCTGTCATGAACAGTAGTCTGTTTCAAATCTTGCTGTTTGAAACAGCATACTGTTGCTGCCTGTGGAAAAAAAAACAAAACCTGCAGGTTCAAACAGAGAATTATCATTTTTGCAGTATTCTAAAATCAGTTTTTCTCCACTACAAAATACTGTTTACCTGTAGGTTTTTTTTTTTTTTTTTTAATAGTAGGATTATATGCCTTGTGCAAGAAGAAGAAAATAAAGTAACTGGATAGTATGATGCTTATATGTTGTCTTTGTTCACGTGTCATAGTGGAATCTTATTTTCTGTGGATGAACACTTAAGAGTCCAAGCAGTTCTCACACTGGTCTTTTCTTAAACTGGATGCTTCAACCTCCTGGCAGCCCTAGTAAAGGGTACTTATTTGGTTTGGGGGATGTGTGGTTTTTTTAAAGCTGTATTTTACATTTTAAATAAAAGCATGTGGTCTGTAGACTACAGATCGCTTGCTTCAATGGGAAGAGAAATGTTCTTAGCACTTTCTAGGCAAAGCTTTCATTTACAGCCAGAATTATTTAACTTTCAAGCTGTATAGATCATGAACCCAAAACCAAACATACTAAAATTTTGTTCTTAAGGAAATTAAAATGGCTGTGGTTAATTTAGGTTTGGATCACTTTCTTGGCTGCTTTTGCAGATTTTAAATATCTTGCTATTCACTTTAAGGGAAAGTCTTGGAAATCTCTCTTTAATACTGTGCTACTATGTGGAAGAAAAAGTTGTGGTGAATGCCAGAATGTAACAAACTTGTTACTGTTCTTTTATTCCTATACTCCTTTTCCAGCTTGGTCTGAATGTTACACATCTGCTATCAAAAATTCTGTCCCTGAGAATTCATGCCTTGATGCCTACACACCTCAAGAGCCACTTATTGTCTTTCGAGGGCACACAGTCATTTACAGGAGACAGATTCAGCTGATGGAGCAGGAGTTGTGGAAGATGGAGCTAACTGTATCATGGATAGCATTGTATTTGGTCCTAAGGAATTATATGATCCATGCCTCCATGCCTGCAAAACCCAGGTCAAGCTTTTTGAGGGCAGATAAGAAGCATGTGATGGGGTCAGCGCTCTGTTCTGTTGCCTTGCATTGTTTAGTAATGACAAGTGATACAACAGTCTTGGGGATAGTTTAACTTTTATTACAGATTAAAGCTGCTTTCTTGATGCATACTTTTAAAGGAAAGGGAGATTTTTGAGATGTTTAACTTAAGGATGCAAACTGGTTCTTCATGGTTTCATTGCTCCATGAGGGCAGCTGGCATTTCTTCCTCTAGTTCCATTAATGGTAGGCTTTGCAATGGAGTTCTTTCCTTTGGGAAATTATTTTTCTTTTATATGTTCCCCTAGGAATTTTCCACTTGGAGAAGAGAATAATGTTTGGTTCATATTCTCATTGCACATTGAGTTTTCTTTAGTACTTCTTCCCACAGGAATGGTGCTTAGTAATTCTCTCCAGTCCTATCATTCAACAACATGCCAGCTGTCTGCCTTATTACATGGTAGATTGAGCTCAGTAAGTTAGATCTGCACCTGATACAAGGCTTTATCCATTTGTATATTTCATAGTTCATTAATTTTTGAGAAGTGACTCAGCATCGCTTTGAGGACATTGGTTATGTAGAGCCAATCCACTCAGGTTGAGTTCTGCCATGTGCACTTGCAACATGAATCTTGAATACCATCCTTCTCTACAGCCCTCTAAGCAGACTCCAAGCCATTTTTGGTTATACTGGAGTCAGGCGCTCGAGATTGTCCTGAAAAGGGGATGAGTATGAGCTATTTATGAATATGATCTAAAATACAGAAATGCTTTTTCTTGAGTTCCTAACATTTTATTAGTTTTATATTCTGCCATCACTCAGCAGGAATGCTTTTCACTTTTCTTAGCAGAAACTAAGGGAAAAGAGAGTTGCTACTCTTTCAGAAGATGTAACTTTATCTTTTAGGTCATATTTCTGAGCTCCACCAACTTGAAACATCAAAATGAATTTGTTCTGATATTTGGCCAACTTACTTAGTCATCCCTCTAGACAAAACGTTTATCTGGATTTTTGGTCTGTAGTGTGGCTAGAATGTACGCTACCCAGATGTGTTTTCCTAACTTTTTGCAATAGAATAAAGCAAACATAAATACTCTTTTGAATACATCTTGTTATGACCAGTAATGGACGAAACGAAGTTATAACTATTAGATTTGACTGAACCAGAGCATGAACTTCAGCTGTATTACATCAAGGGAAAAAGATAAATGTTTAAATTGAGATTTTTTTTGAAAAGAAAATCTTATCAGGAAGCCTATCTTGGCTAAAATCAGTAAGAGCATTTGTTGCTAATTTAGTGGGGTGTGTTTGTGTGTGATTACATATTAGTCTTGAAAAATGAGCTCTTTCCTCTTCTAACATAATTGAAGGTACTATTTGTTAATCCAAATATTATGCAGTAGAGCTATCCATAAACTTTTGCTCATAAAACAAGGATTTTTTTTTTCTAGACTTACAATAGAGAGAGATGCAAGGTCAGTTATCACATTTCAGAGATCTAAGCTCACCCACCTGACAATTGCTCTCTTTTTTTAATCTGTTCTCCCAGTGGGAATCTTAGTCTGGGTCAGTAGGTCCTTGATAGAATCAGCTGCCTGTTAGAAGAAAGGAAGACAGGGAATGACAAGTTTGCTTATGGAGGGTTGCAGTATAAATTTATACATTTCTGTGTATTTGGTGTTAGGTTGCTTTATGTTTTTCTCTTCATGGAAAAAAATAGCTGTCTTCTAGGAAGTAGTGTTAAATTAATCTTTGAACCTTTCTGAAGTACTTCTGAAGACTTTTTGAAGCTGAGAAATATTATTCCTCCTTTAAGGCCAGGATGTCCTGAACCATCTTGCTTTTCTGTCAGCGTACAATGTATCACATAGGTAGTGAGGCTAGGTAAAAAAATGTGTTAATCTTCAAAAATTGGCAATTGTGTCACACAGGTGTTCTTTCAGTGGATAATTAATCCTAAACTGATACTGGAAGGAGTTTCTTTAATCTATTTGTAAGATCTTCTATCTTCTGGGTCTTTGTTTACTGAGGAAAAGAGGAATACTGTGGGATATGAGTAGAGTTAGTTGATATCCTACTGAAAATAGTTGTATTTCCAAAGACGGGTGAAAGACATTTACATGCACAACTTCGAACTGTTTTAACTGTTGTTTTTTGTTTCCATAACATTTCTCAAAGGCTGTTTATAACTTTATTTTGAAATGAATGTTAGGATGCCATATAGACTCACATATATGTAGAGATGTAACAGGAGAATGATACGGAAATGTTATGATGAGTAATAAAGCTTCAGTCCTGCAAATTATATATATGCGTATATAATAGTGGCATTTATTTTATTGGATACAAATCCACAGCCCGTGGTGAGACAATCTACTGACATAATACTGTATTAAAGTCACTTTTACATATTAAGATAATTTCTAGCTTTGCAGCTTGTCTTAATTTGAACATAAGAAAAACAAATTTGGGTGACAAGTTTTTTTTTTTTTTAATTTCTGCTTATTTTCTGATTTCTAGGTTTCAGTGGCACTGTTTATTGTGTGGCTAGGGCAGGTGCATGAATAAAGAAAACTTAACCTGATTTTGTTCCTGTGGTCTTTGTTCTTGTGAATTAATGGAGTATTTCAGGTGGAAATTTTCTTAATTTCTCAGTTGGAGAAGAGAGTTAGAAACAAACAAAGAAAGGAGGTGCAGTTCCAGGTGTGCAGAAGAATGGGAATCATTTGCTTGGTCATTATCCACAACACAATGAATTCGGTGACCTAAAAGTACGCTATTTTGATCACCACCTGGAAAACTGACATTGAATAGACGGTGGTGTTACTTCAGAAAGGTTCCTGTCTTCTATATTCTTTCTTTTTCTGTAGACGAAGGATCTCAGGGATATGGTAACCACTTTGCTTCTTTATTATGGGATTTATATTAGGATTATGACTATTGGCATAGAAGTCAAATATCTTATGAAATGGGTTGCATCTGACGAGATGATAGAAATTATTTTCTGAGTATTATGGCATTATTGTGTTCTCTGTTGTGCTTCATCTGTGGTGAAATGCAAGAATAATGTTTGAAACATATTCTTTTGGCACCTTGAATGAATGCTGAATTTTTACTTATGCTGAAAGTCTGGTTTGAAACCTTTCTTTCTTTCTGCCTTTCTTCTAGAACAGAACTCCAATCTCTTTTAATTTTGTTCAAGTTCAATATAGATTTTGCCTGAGTTTTACAAAACCTGCGTTTCATCACAGTGATCCTTTGTTTTGAAATGGCTATGCTTCTTTAAGAACAACAAAAAAAGAAATTATGGAAAAACCCTAATTCAAAGACCACGTATTCAAACAAACATTTCACATGTTTTTGGACCTTTGTACTTCAACTTGAAAAGCTTGTTTTATTTCCAAATATACTGGCACACGTTCTCAAGATTATACCAACAGAGAAATCCTACAAAATGTCTCAAAACAGAAAAGTATTCTTGAGAGATGTCCTGAAATCAATGTTGTAGTTAAGAGTTTGAACTTCTAATTAGCCTGCCATCCATTTTCTTTGACTGCTGTGTTTAAAATTGGCTTCCAGTTTATTCTTTTAATTTAATAATTCTGAGCCTTACTGTTACTTCCAGACAGTGTTAGCAACTACAATATTTTCTAATCGTTTTCAATTATATATTAGCCAACCTGGATGAGGAATTTTGAATATTCTCTCAGGTTGTTCAGTAAAAGCAGAAGTGCCAAAATTGCAAAATGGAATTGGGTGGACAAATGCAATATATTGGAATTTAGCTTAGTATTTCAGTGTCTTAACTGGCTTGCTGATTTGTTCAGTATTGATACTTCTATTGATGAAGGTGTTAGGAACAGAATTTGCTGGAATTGCTTTATATGTGTCTATCCAAATGGAAGAATATCTCTATAGTGTGTTAGTTGGATTTGTTTTTATTAACCTTTTAAAGATTTGTTTGTCGACAACAGGTTTATTGTTTTTAATTTTTATAATAAAATACAGATATGAGAAAAGCCTGATTTAGGAGATACATGGTTTATTATGTAATTTCTGGGAAGCAATGATGATTTTTGGATCTATTGTTGATTTCTAAAGCTAGTTACTTATCAAACATACTACAGACTGTTTTTTTCTACTAGATGCATGTGACTAATCATGCTGAGTGTAGTCCCCTTTAATAGGATGAAATACTGTCCTTACTGAATCAATGCAGCATTCCCAATGGTGATAGTAAAGCTTTGATTTTCCTCATTGAGCTTTGCTGTATGTGAATTTTTGCAGAAGTGGGATCTAATGCATGGGTGTCCATCCTTTTGGCTTGCCTGGCCCACTCTAAGTGAAGAGAAACTTTGTTGCGTCGCATATATGTAGGTTGCTCTGAAAGTAATGCCTCTTATTTATTTCCATGAAAACTGCAACAGATACAAAGAGCACAATAACACTATTTGATAGAGCAAAGTCTCAGCTGCAGAACACTATTTTTCTGCATCAGCAGTGATGAGCCACTGTTACTGTCACTGCTGAAATGCACCACCCACTGTGCGCAAATCAGCTGTTCAGTGTCCGTAAACATTCAGCAAGTGTCAGTGAATGTGTGCCATTTTTTCTGCATGGAGGAGTTCAATTCCACACCTTTGCTTCATATGCATAGAATGTCAGATGCCGTTTTGTCACACAGCCCCTTTGCTGCCATCAGTTGCACAGCAGCAGAATGTAATGGAATATTGGTAGGAAGGTTCAACCTTTATTGCTGTGCCTCCAACATTCGCCTCTGACATCTTGAGCCAACATAATAAATTAGGAGGCATTACTTTTGGAGCAGCCCTCTTAAAATACACCATATAGTTAATATATAATTTACAAAGCATTTTAATTTTTAATATTTTTATTAAAAGAGAGAAACAAAAACATAAAACTAGTGGGGTATTTGATGTAGTTTTTGTGAAATTAATGCCTCGTCCTGGTTTGATGGCAGTGGCCACCATTCTCAGTGAGCTCTCAAGGGGTTCATCAGAGATTTTTGATGAAATTTTACTCTTCCTACACTTCAACCCTCAAAACAGTTGTTCACAAATGTGTTTACTGCCAAAAAGCAATGACATGAATAGGATGTGACTGTGAAGGGAGGGGTACTTCCCTCTGGTCAGAGAGGGCTTATGAAGATCTTGTAGTGAGACATGAACAGATTTTTTAGTTAAATGTCTAATTGCAACTCTTATGATTCCATTTGAAAATTTGCAGGTGATGCATCGACTGAAAATGGAGTCATAAATTGATTATATTTTTCACAAACTTGGAATGTATTTTCAAATTCCTGTATCAAAATACAAAGCAGGGCTGCATATCTGACCTTGGAGGTCTTTTCCAACCTTGATGATTCCGTGATTCCATGTTTTTCTCAGTTCATGGGACTGTGTGTAGCCAGTGTATCAAACTGCACACAATTATTTGCCATAACTGGTCAGCACCGCCCTGCGCCCTCCCCATGTCCTGGTGTCAGCCCAGGCAGTGCCGATTGCACACCGCTGTGTGGCTGCTGTTGAGGCGGGCAGGGCCACTCGGTGGGGCAGAGCCACCACCATGATGGTGTGGGGCAGGGGGTGGCCGCAGGGCGGGCTGAGCTGGGCCGTGGGTAGGACATGGCTGAATTCTAGTGGGTACTTAATTTCCTGTCCATCCTTAAATAAAATACATGAAATGAAATTAAAACCTTGCAGGCCCCTGTTAGTTTTTTTTAACCATTTGTTTAGCTTCACAGATTTTTTTAATATGCCAAGCAGCCTTGCTGTTTAAAGTTTGTTCCTCAGTTGTAAAATATTTTTGTCATCATTACACAATACCATGTATTTAGTGATATAAACCAAGCTCTCCACCTCTCTGTCTCCATTTAGCTAATGCTTGGCTGTATTTTTTAATACATTGCTGCCAATTCAACCACAGCTTCACAGTGAAACTCTTGTCTTCCATGTTCATTGGCTATCAGTGATTCTTTGACGTATCTACACATTATTTGGCACATCTCTACACTTAAATGGAACTTCTGTTTCTAAGGGGGAAGTAAAAAATGCATTGTAACTCACCGACTTCTTGGGGTTTGTGTAGTTTATACCAGATGCTATTTCACTCAGATAAGCTTCTAATTTTATGTCTGCACATTTAAATTTTAATTTACAGTGCAGGACTTGCTTCTAAATGTGTTGGAAAGTATCATATATATTTTGGAGTATACTACGACTTTTGGCATTCTTTCATGAAAAATATTTTGCCCCATCTTGGTATTTAGTAATTGTACCAAATAATTAGCATTTACTCACCTGTAAAACTGGTAGTGTTACATGTAGATGGACTATCCAGAGCAGGTGAGGTGGTAAATGCTTAAATACTTCCGTGTTCTTATAAACTTCATTAATTCATCTGGCTTTTAGGGAAAGAAACTCTTTAAAAAAAAAAAATCAAGGAAATAGGGAAACGTGAATTAATCAAATCTAAGTATCCTTAACTGGAACCATTACTTCAGATGGAAGAAATACTGGAGGCAACAGAAGTCCTTTTCTTTTACTGTGAATAGGCAGCAGTATTAAGTAGCATAGAGAAATTAAATAAAACCAGTAATCAGGCAAAAGTAGTGGAAGAAAGCACTTTTTTGCCCTTACATTTTTATTGTTTAGAAAAAACTTTTCAATATTAACTTGTGTATGAAGAGCAGCCCTTTTAAACAAAGGTTAATATGATTATGCTCAGTTTAATTAGATCATAACTATTTGTATGTAGAAGTAACCAAGTCTACTAGCAATGCTTGTCTAAATGCTTTACCCAGTAAAAACATATTTCCTTTGGAGTAAGATGTTATTGATCCATCAGGATTTTAGCTTGTGTTTAAATGCATTAGCAATCAAGTGTGTTTACTTAACGTACTCAGGTGACTGGGGTTCTGAACCCACCAAATATTTTGCATTAACTTTCAAAAAACTTTTTGATTAAAGCAGGGCATACTGGTATAGATAAAAACTGGGGGAACAGGAACTTGTGAAAACACAGTTATAGACTGTCTTACTGAGTTTTCTAAAGAGGAAGAAAGAAAAGGTTATAGACCTTTTTTTCCTATTTTCAATTGAATGTAGTCGTATAGTTTTGTCTTTGGATTGTTGAAAAAATAGGTACTTTAGAAAGATGTTCTTATTAATACCACTGTCCCTGTTTCTTTAAATAAAATAGATGCAGCATGACTCTGTGATAATATTGCACTATCTATTTGGTTTGTTGAGGTAAAACAGCTTTATTATATATGAAGCTTCAAAAGAGAAATTCTAAATATAAACAATATATGCATTTGGTTTTCAAAGAGTGTTGGAGCTGTCTGCTGTCTTAATCTGTAATTTGTGTCATGCTCGTAGGCAATACTGCTGCTGGGCAAGTTTCAGTTTAGGGGAAGGTGCTGTTGAGCGATTAATGATAATTCTGTCATAGAAATAACATAGAAAAATAGAAATCCACATAACATCTCCTGCAACCTTGAGCATTTTATTAATATGGCTTTTTTAGTTTCCAGAGGCACAGATTGCTGTAATAACTACTTGTGATGATCCATAATTTCATGCTTGTTTTGGGAGGTAGCTGGGTGCATCCAGATAATGATCCATAGCTCATAATGCTGTCTCTTTCATCTCTCTGCTCTCTTCTCAGGACTGGGTCATGTTGGGCTTCACTTGAAAGTTGAGTATTTGGTGCCGATGTGAACTGATGCTTTGTTGTCATCACAGCAGGGCTGTGCAATGGTTACAAAAACTTTGGCCATGGTTAGTGCAATTGGGGGCATTCATATCTGAGTGGGATAATTGTGGCCTGAGGTACTCAACCCTTGTGCATGCTCTACATTTGTGCTGTGGGGCTGTGGGAACGCTGCAGTGGTAAAGTGCAGGAGTGACACAGTTATTTGTCTTGGTGACAGAGGGCTAGATAAAGATCACTTTCTGACATGAATATCTGTGCCTGCATTCCATAAAGCCTCGATCACTTGTCAAAAGCAGTGTGCACAATGGTCGTTGAGTGAGAAGGGCTGCACAGGGGTCCAGTCTGCTAGTCACCATTTGCTTATTTTGCAAACTGCTTTGAGAATTGCCCCTAAGAAAATAGTTTACTCCTAGAATAAGGATATTCAGAATTTTATTAATTAAAGTGATATGCTTGCTGCCACCTTGTCTTATCTGTTCTAAAGGTTTGCTTTACTGGTGCTTTAGCTTTTGTGTAGGGCTGTCTGCCATCTGTAAGATAAACAAAAGGAATTGTTGTGTTAAAGAATTGACTTTAAATGCTTGCTTGTTCCATGTGAACTAAGATACGTGATGGAGACCTCTTAAAACCACAAGAATATTCTATTAGATGTTATAGATTTAGTTGTTGAATTGTATTTCCTTTTCTTAAATGAATGAATGAAGGAAATGATGAAGTAGGATAGTACTAAATGTCCCGTTACAATAGGAAGGAACAAGTAGTCATCCTGGGAATTCTCAGCTCTATATTTTTTGTGCTTTAAATGCATTAAAATTTTACTTTGTGGGGTTTTAGCTTTGCTTAAAAAATGAGCTGGAAGGAGTTGAATCAGTTAGGTACCTTACAATAAATAATTCCATATTAAATTTGGAACAATTGCCAGAGGAGACCTATGAGCTTGCGTCCCTGTTTTTGCTCATATAATTCTTCCTTAGTACAGGATAGCTGTGTTCTGAAACTAGGTAAGGAGGCTTTGTGTAGTAGTTTACTGTGGAGTACATGATAATTGTCTTGATAATTCATCATCCTTGTGTCTGTTTCAAAATAATTACACTTCTGATGCCATTTTTCTTATTTTAACACATTTTGTGTAGAAGACTATCTCTTAAATGGAACGTACGAAATGTAAAGAGATCCCATATTTCTTAAGTACCAAATCTCTGCTGTCTTCTAACCTGATTTCTGCTGAAAATAAAGATACTTCAAATTTGCTAGAAGCTGAACCCATTGTGTTAGAAATAGATGAGAATAAGAACAGTTGGCTGAAGTTTCGTCTGTGGTGAACAGCTATGTTTTTCTTGGCTATTTCCAAAAAGAAAAACAAATTGTCAGTCAAATTTCCTGTTCTCTGTTTTGGAATCTGGCGTAAAACCTGTGAGTCTTCAATCCCTATGGTGTTTGGGTCTCCAAGAAAATATGCTACCCGCTCTAAAGAAAATTGTGTGGAACTTCATGCTCATTTCTTGCTCTTCTTTAAAAAAAAAAAAAAAAGAAAAGAAAAAAAAAAGATTTCTTAAATTCCCCAGTCAGCTAATATGGCCTTTTGTATTTTTGGAATTTTATGTGGAATGAACCTGGGATAATTACGTCCATTATTGCTTTAGGGAATTTGTATATATGAGTAAAAGAGAGGATATTTTGCAATCTTTTTTCTAGTACTGCTGGATGTTAAACACTGCCCAAAAATATCTTTAATTATCCGGTAATAATGGAGAGATGTGGCATTTATTTATTTATTTTTAAAACTTGAATCACCATTAGTGTGCAGTTTTCAAATGCCTGACAATCTTACAAGGTCTACTTAGCCATGAAGTAAGTATGGAAAATCCTGAAAATGTGAGAAATGTACTTGGAAATATTTGCAGCTGAGTATCAGCAATACTGTTAATGGGTGAAGTTCTTCAGAGATTACAGAAACCCTTCTAGATTTTAGGCATACCTTTGCTAACTGTGAGTATGAAACTTAGTAAAACTCTGTTAAAAGTATGATCTTAATTTAGACAGTAGTTCTTCTCTACTTCTCTCTTTCTTTTTAACAACGCAGTTTCATTAATATTTGTAACTGACCTGTACTTTGCTGTAGACGTGTATTGGAACACAGGGAGAATTTGGTGAGAAGAACTGAAATAAAAAAAGCCTGTAAATGAAAGACGCATTTTGGTCAGTTGTAAAAATATGTAACAAATACCATACTTTCAAGCCATTTCAATACCTTTTAGATTTTTTCTTTCTGCCACCTTCCTTTCTTCCATTACTTTCATTACTTTAAGAAGGTTGCCGTAACTTAGATATTTTTTAGCTAACTTTTTATTTGACAGCTCTGTGATATTGAAGCACAAGGAGAAAGTCAAAGGTCAAATAGGCAGTGATAGGCCTTGTGCACTATGGACAGTTTCTAGTTTTCAGTTGGACTAATTGTTTGCATTTAACCTTCAATCAGGACACCAGCTGCAATATATTTTTATTCTTACTCTGTGAAGAAATGAGAAACACTGGGAGATTTTTTTTAAGTTTTGTCTCCATTTGTAAAGATAATAAAATATCTACTTTATTATTAGTTAACGTCTGTTAACTAAGCAGATTGAGCTGTTACAATTTTTTGACTGTTGTAATTTTTACTGGTACTTACTGGTATTTTTTTTTTTAATGAAAAAAATTGCTTTTAAAATAGCTTTTAGTTTTGGTGTATTAGCTGTTGTTTGGGAGTATGACACTTAGTTGTTTTAGTCTTACAGCCTATCAAAAATGAGCATCTCCTTTGCTAATTGTTATAAAATAGAAAGAATGCAAACTCTGAAATAAAGACTCCTTGAAGTAAAACACCAGGTATTAGCCTCTCTTCATTTAGCTTCTGATGTATCTAGTACTGTATAAGTTTTAAGTGTAGGACAGACAGAGACCATCTAGGAATTCATGAGTGATTCAGTCTAGAAGGTGTCCTTTACCTCTGTTGTGTAATGGGAGTTCCAGCAGTTGTCACACAAGCACAATGACATTTGTCTCCTTCAGCCTTACTGACATGACGCTAGCTGAGCTGTATCCAGGAGGAAGATACAACTTTATTCTAATTTCCAGAAATTGTGAATCAATCCATTCTGCTGTCCCATCCAGTAATGGTATTTTAGGGACCATAGTGATTAATGTCATCAGCATGTTAAGTTCACGTAGCACACTTTTCTTCCCAACATTTTTGAATGCATATTGCACAGGAAAGGTGATAGATATTTGAAGGTTCCTGTTTGGCTGCAGAGAACTTGTCTGTTGTTGTTGCTTGTGTCTTCTGTGAAGACCGAGCTGTGTATGTGCATACAACCAGTGGCTGTGCGGGTCAGTTGCAGTTTATGTAGAGTGCTCTGCGGTGGTAAATTTGTCACGTGGCTTTGTTGCACAAAACCATGGAAAAGTAAGCATGCTGTGGAACTGCACCTCCTCTGGAACAATAAAGTAGATAAAGCACCAGGGCTTTTGTGGCTGTGATACTATTGCTTTCTTATAAGCACCTTAGGTAATTTTTTTTTTTTTTACCGTTAGAGATTCATTTCCCACTTAGTGCAGTTAGCTGGGCTTGTCTCTTTTGTTGTCCTTTTGTTACTCGGCTCTGATTTATGCAGTGTTTGAATTTGTGAGTGTCCTGTGGGTTCTCCGTTTTATTTGGAAATTTAACATTTTACAACCTAAAACAAAAGCTATCAACACATTTTGTTTGAAATGTTTCATATTTATAGTTCCCTAAAATTTTCTGTTGCCTTTATCTTCCCAGTCACATGGGAACTTGGAGGGAACACACACACATCTCTAATGCCAGTGTTGCAGATTTAAAAATAGTTTTCCTCCACCAAATGCTAACAGCTGGTTGGCTTTGTTTCCAGGCTGAAGATGCATTGTATAGTATTTTCATTTTCCTGCTGTTGCCAAATGCTAATGGCTCGAGTTTTACTTTGTGAATTCTGTTGTAATACTAATTACACTTCAGCAATGTTTCTGGGAGGCCTTTCACAACTCCAGTCAAGCACCTCTTACCCCATTTCACAGATAAACACACAGAAGGAGAAAGTGGTTGAGGGGAAGTGTTTTTAATTGATTTAAATGACAGAGAAGATTACTTGGTTTGCAGCAGTGCAGATATTGTTTAGGCAACCTGAAGATCTTGGGGCATTCAAGAGAGCGGGTCTCATAAATTGTGCTCCCACCTTAGGAAAAACCACTTAACTTTCTTCCGTATGTTTAGCTGAAGTAAATCAGTGCAAGTACCATGGCAAATCTATTGCTGCCACATTGAAATGATGGCACCTGCATATTTAAATCACTGTCATCTTCACTTTTCTCTAGTGAGTGGTGAAAGATGTCTAAACCTTGTGTTTCAAGAAAGAAGGGATTTTTGACAATGCTTTTCAGAAACATCCATTGTCATAGTGGTGTGAGTGGTCATCTTCAATGGGAAGTTATTTCTGAAATGAGTAGGATATAATAGCTTTTCTATTTACAACCCCCTCCTAGTACTGAAGTACTCAGTTATCCTACAATCTTACAAAAATGAATCTGCCACTTTATTTTAAAAATTATTTCAAAATCTATGGCAGTTACGTTAAAGCAGTATTGCTGTCATAAACAGGATTCATACTGTTTACATTTTGGCATAAATGCTGAAACAACTCGTGCAAAACACAGAGAGACCTGGGAGTTAATAAAGTAACAGATGGCTGTTGTGTTCATGTGGAAATAATTATATATTGCATTTTTAATGGAATAAAATCAACATATTGTTTTTGATTAATACAGTAGGCTTTCTGGTCATACAGGGATTAGCATCATGTGTGGTATAAACCTGAAAGTTAGTTTATCATGTATTATGTGGTGTGGTGGGGATCAGTTTCAGAAATGCCTTAAGAATACACACTACACGGAATCCTTTCTACATTTATTGTAGTACTAGATAGATTAATTGTATTGCCATATGGACTTGAAATTACCTTGGATATACAAAGGAAAAATCTAGATAAATGATAATACATTTAATAGTCTGTGGTTTGTGTTTATGGAAAACAGAATTCCTCAGGACCTTCTAAAGGAAAATAAGAGTGTGCCAAATGTAATTTCAGTGTTAAGTGTTCACGGATGGTAAAATTATACTTAACAGAAGTTTGTAATTTTTGCAGGTAATAGCTCTAGCAGATGCAGCAGAAGAAAATCAAGCCAATGTGTTCCAGGCATTCACAAAGTTGAAAAGTGCCACTCATCTTGTGATTATGCTGATCAGCCTATGGCAGAAACTCAACGCTGATCAAGTTGCTATTGTGGAAGCTACATTTTTGCCGTTAGCGGAAGATACACAAGAGCTGGTAAGAATCTAAGAATCTGTAAGAATTATATGAAAAATGCTCATTTAAAGGAATTTCTCTGTGTTCTTTGTTGAATTTTTTTTTTTTAAGTGATTAAGTAGGTGTCTGATGCAACCTACGTGATTTCACAGAGAAGTTGAAAATTTGGACTAGGTAATAGAATAGTTCATGAAAAAGTAGCAGTTAATTCCTACTTAACAAATCCTTCCTATCAAGACAACTAGGAGTATCTCCCATAACAACTTTGGCTTGTGTTAGTGCTGGCAATTAGATGGAAGCTAACAGAATCGTTCTAGTTTTTTTAAAGACACTAATAGAAATGCTACATGGTATACATACGTGCCTGTTTACTTGCTCACACACATTCATAGAATCATAGAATCCTTAGAGTTGGAAGGGACTTTTTAAGGTCATCTAATCCAGCTCCCTTGCAGTGAAGCAGAGCACCCACAGCTAGATTAGATTGCTCAGAGCCTGTCCCTCCAGGGACGGGGCATCCACAACATCTCTGGGTGACCCGTTCCAGTGCCTCAACACCCTCACTGTAAAAGACTTTTTCCGTATATCCAACCTAGGTCTCCCCTCTAAGTTTGAAATCATTTCCTCTTGTCCTATCACCACAGACCCTGCTAAAGAATCTGTCTTCTTCTTTTCTGTAAGCTCCCCTTCAGATACTAATTCTGGTGTAGTAACTATAATGAATAGGCTTGTACACACAGTCATATGATGTATTCAGTCTCATAATTAATCATTGGCCATACTTTGTCTTCAGTGTTTTCACACTGTTTTATATAATGAACAAAAGTTATCCAAAGAAAATACCATGCCTAGATAACTTGCTTATATTCTTCAAACCATAGATAGTTTGTGTAGATACTTTGCAAATTCTCCTCTGATGTAATAAGTGTGACTTTGTGAGATTAGGTACAAAATTTGGGGAACTTTCTGTATGTAAAAAAAAATTCTACTTTGATAAAGGTCACCTAAATGCTAAATGATATTACTTTAGTGGAAGTAAGGAATATTCAAAGCTTTTAACAACTAGAGATAATATTCAGCGAGTTTCAAACCCAGCCTTCCACTGGATTCTAGAATAAAGTACTTAAACCGTACTTAAACTTAGAAGATAAATAAGCTCTGATAACACACCTCTTAACACAGTTTCTTTTAGGTACCCAAAATTTAAAGTATACTGCATAACTATTTTCACAGACAAATTAAATGTAAGAAAAAAATAAAAATTCTCTAAGTACACTCTAATTTTAATTGTACTGCTCTGCACAGAACTTTTGCAATATACAGTGATTTCAGACTTCAGTGCATACCCAGAATACTTAGAATGGTTTGTGGTTGTTTAGAAAGTTTGTGCTGTGTTCCAAGTGAACTACAAGTGATCTACAATTTCAGCTGGGAAAAAAGCATGTTTTCGCATTTTACATGATATTGACCCATAGGAGGCAAAACAAAACAGTTTTAATGAGATTTGCTTTGGATTTTTGGCTCTTTTAAATTTGAAAATTATGCTGCACAGCTGAGGTGTATGTACTCACATGAATGGAATTGAAAGGTGGTTCATATGAATCTCATAAAAGCCCAAACAACCACTTTTTACATGACTCACTTTTATTTTGCCATCGAAGATCATGTTGTATTTGACACATTCTGGTAAATTGTGGGGAAATGTTTTGCATATCTATAATACAAGATACCAGTTTAATATATATCTCAATGTCATTTTAATACAGTAGTTCACAATAATCCATGCTAAAGCTGTAAGACCCCACATCAGTATTGTAAAGGTGTTCATCCTTCAGAGCAGCCAGGATGAAAAATGTAAGCCAGCAACAACTGGAGGTGGAAATTGAAATGAAACCTTTACAAAATATTGAAATAGATGCCATATTGAAGTTGTTATGGAACCACAGAAATCTGAATATAATTTAAGGAGAAGTTAAGTTAGGCAAGGGAGGGAAGGAGGGAATCTTTTGACATAAAAATAGTTTTTATGGACAGAAGCTCCTAGCTAGTGTTCCCGTTTCCTTGCAAGCAGTTGAGTGGAACTGTAATGAAAGAAAGTACTCTAAAGGATTTTATTTACTCAAACAATTCTGCACAATGGTTTGTTGTATTTTTATTTGGAGGAATGTTTTAGAAGATAGTTTGGGTGCAGTGTAGCTTTCCAGAATATTTTCTGCTTTGTGAACATTAAATTATGAAAGTGTTTTGTTTTTTTTAAAATAAAAGGGAAATGTTTAGAATATACTGTTACTGTAAAAAGAAATGCTTCTCTGACCGTAACATCAACATTATTCTCATACATACCATTCCATTTAGAAAAGATTGCATCTTGTTTTCTTGATCTTGCAGTCCCTCCAGTCGGATATTTAGCAAATAGAAAAGAGATGTTTTGAGTTCCCATTGTCAACAGTTTTTTATATAAATGGTGTCTGTTACTGCAAATGCTTAAGAAAATGTAAAATTGCATTTTCTTGTCTACAGAGATAAAGCAACAGTAATACTACAAGTTTTCAAAATGAGGTACTTGAAGTCAGGCTTTTCCTTTGTATTTTAATGATGTGATCTTTAAGTTTCTGAAAATACCTCTCATTTTCCCATTCTGTTGCATTTTCTAACAATTTAATGCATATTCTAATAATAACTGATATTAGGCATGATATATTTTATTTCCTGGAGTAAATTTCTAATTAACACTTAAATAGTATTTCTTAAATTAAGCTGACTGAAAGGACTGCTCTTGTTTAATACTGGAAATTTGTGGGCATCCTCTGTTTTTAGCGATTCTTTCATGAATATCGCAGAGTCTGAGAGGCATAACATCAGAAATTGCATGAGATTTCTCAAATGTCTGCTTTTGTCCAGTGAGTTAAATAAGGAGCTACTCCATCAAGGAACTTGGGTGCGGTTTTGTCCCAGTGTACATTTTTTCTTTTTTTACTATTGCAGTAGCCCGCATTCAAAATATAGAAGTATATATTGCCAGTATTTCAGATCATAGTGTTACAGTTCCTTGCAAACTATGCTTTAAAAAGTATACCTGTTTAGAATCCTATGTTGGCTTCATTATCTGTTGAAATATCTGACAGAATATGGCAGAGTTGTTTTGGTGACAGGAGAATCCATGGTCACTGTAATAGTATTGATGATTTATCAGAGATTTTATTATGCATTTCATTTTTCTTAGGAGAGTTGGTGGCTGTTCTCTAAGGCTGTTCTCTAATATTCAGATGTTAACTTAAAACAAGTAGTGACAGCAATTTGAATTACTAAAAAAATTGAAAATAGCAAAGAACATTTTAAGAGTTTTTCGGTCATTTTACTTTTACTAAGCTGAGTCATCTGAATGAGAAGAGATACTTGCAAAAATGCTGAATTTGTGATAGAGTGATAGTATGTTTACAATAGAAAATCCTTTTGGGAAGGCAGGGAATTCATTCAAGCTAATTTAAAGGGTTCAAAGGTTCACATCACATAGGATAGTTTTGATATGATGATTGCACAGTGTTTGGATTGACTGATTAGTCAGTTGTCTGATCACTAAGCTATTAATACTTTGCTTAACATACAAGTGGAAAAAAATTCTGTTGATATTAATGTTATAATTTTAGGATTGATGGAGTGCTCTCAACAGTATAGCCATCAGTGGTATATTCACTAAAGAGTAAATATTTTCATAGTTCTCTTGATGTTACCAAAAAATGTCACACGTGCTTTTCATTTCTCAGAATCATCCCTTTCTAGTACCATTCATGATACTATAGTTAATAATAGCTATAAATTGGCTTTGAGGAAGCACAGTTTAATCTGCTCTTATTTGCATTTGATATAGAAGCAACCAAGTAAATGTCTGTATTCTATCTTAATTTCCTATTAAGTTGTAATTTGGAAGGAAGGAATAAATGCCTGTGGGTAAAATGCACGTATTTATGTGACTCTGTGATCTAGTTTAATAAACTGAAGTTAATGACTATAAATTTACTTCTATAGTGTTGGTTGATGAAGTAGAAAAATAAACTTTAAGGCAATGATGAAGAAGAAAAACATGAGAAGATAATCACAGAGTGCCTTGAAAGAGTCATAGGAGTTAGAACATCTTCTTCAGATGATTTTGATACTGAATGTAAACTACCAGAAAAAGACCAGTAATTTGGAAAAGCTAGGTAGTCTGCTAGGCTTTATGCATGATAGCAGATAGATTTTGTTGTAGACTTCTTGAATAACAGAACATTTCAGTTTGGGGAAAGAATCCTTTACTGACTGAAAGTGGCCAAGATTAAAGATAAGGTTAATTCCATAATTCCAGGTGGTTTCATTCTGTCAAGACTAACAGTATCCAACTTTTATTTTTTTTTCATTAGTGTTTATAACTGCTGGGACGTTGAGCTAATAATTACATCTTTGGGAAGAATTTTCATGAACCCTAATTCTTAGAATTTCTAATAAATTGACACTTTTCAATAATTCTGTAATTGGAGTATAGACCAAGATAGGTCTTAATCGCGGTAAAATACATCTGCAATCAATTTTTATGTGTCTTAATTTCTATACTTTTCTTGTCTTTTCTAATCACTTTTGAAATGCAAAGCTCCAACTATGTAACAGACAGATATTTTAAAATAGGCTGGGATATTTTAAATTAAATTGCTTGCAATGAGCTAGTACATATTATCTGATCATCTGATCAGATAATCATCATATCATCTGATACTTCGTAAATGAACAAAAAACCCCAAATTAAGTCAACCAAACCAAAATAAAAAACAGCAACAACAAAACCACAAAGTGATGGGCAGTGACAAATAGTAATTTGGAAGTATATTTCCATGTAATTGTATCAAGATCCTTTGTTTGCTTTGAACAGACACGTTTATAGCAGATACCCTTTTCCTCCCCATTCTTCTGTCCAGAAATAGCATGAATGATACAGCTGGAAATACATAGTTCTTGTGGGAGAAGCATGTGAAATTTGTTTCCTTTCTTTCCAGCTGGTAATAATACTTTACATTAAACTATGCCTATCTATCATTTAAAAAATAATAATAATAATGGAAAGTGTTTTCCTTTTGAAAGCAAAGCCATTTAGTGATATCATTCAAAAAGACATCCAAGCATCCAAGTCTATTAAAGATTGGGAAAAAATGCTAGTGTGTTTTAAACACGTAATTGACAAAACAAATGGAAGGAATTTAAAGCTTTTTTTCTTGCTAAACATAATCATTTTCATAATAAGAAAGTCATCCTCTATCTGAAGCTTAATTTTTTGTTTAGGACAGCATTAGTGAGGGGATGGTGGTATTGCTGGAATGAGATTTCACACTCTTCCCTGTCAGGGAAGGTCCAGTGTGAGGGACAGAGGTTAAAAAGGCAATTCTGGTGCCTGGAGCCTGTCAGTGTCTTTTGCTCAGGTATGCACATGTGACCAACTAGAGAACAAGAGAAGTAAAAGCATGTCTCATATTCCAACCTTCTTTGTTTCTGTGTTTTCATATGGGAGTTCAGCAGAATGCTGAGCAGACCAGTCTGCTTCACTACTGTCAAAGGGACAGGGCTGCAGAAGAAACAGTTAGACTAGGTGGAGAGGATTTAGGGTTGTAAAGCCAGTAAGGTAGTGCAAATTGATGGCTAACCATTTTTACTTTACTTTTACTTGTGGTCCCTTAAAAGCAGGGTTTCAAACTGATTGATTACCTGTGAATTTTATAATGTTGAGAAACAAAAGATCAAATCTTTGTGGCAAATAATTTGGGGGAAGGAGAGAATTTGAGTACTGAGGTTGTCACACTACTTCTTTGTGCACTATCACAATTCCTCTAATTTTTGGCGAGTGATTCTCTTCCTGCAGTTAATTTTGCTCAGTGAGAAAAATGCCTTTTGGCAAACATAGCAACTCATTTTCTGTTGCAGGCAATGTATGCCATTAAATAATGATTTTCATTTGTAGCTGAATTACAGCAGTGAATTATATGGGTAGAATAGAAAAGTGTAAATATTTTGCTGCCTTGGAAAGAAAGTTTTAGTATGACCAATTGAATCTTCCTGTGTATTGATCAAAATTGGTAAAATAATACATTTTGGATACTTCCTATCCGAAAAGATTCTCAGAAGAAGCTACATCCAATTGTGTATTCAAATATTACTTTGCCAACTTCCAGATTTTGCAAGAATGGGACATAAATGTTTTATTTTTGAAATTTGTTTTTAAAAGACCTCCTTTTGGTAAGTGTGCTGTTGTTGTTGTTGTTTTTTTTTTTAAATATTCTTAATAGCATAAAATAAATTTAAAGAATAGTGGAGAAACAGGTTTTGATATGCACTGTAAAATTTTAAGGACAGAAAGAATCATTGCATTCATGTCTTGTTTAATTGTATTCCCTTGTATCAAGCTCAGAACAAACATTAGGTCTTGGTATAAACCTTACATTAGAGAGAATCTGGCATACCTAGTAGATAATCAGTTGGCTTTGAGAATTAATTTTACCTAACTTGAGCTATCAACTTCTTTATTCTGCCAGTACTATGGAGATAATGAAGTTAATCTTCAGTGGGCTATCTCTGTTCCAAGCAGAAGCCTACTCAGCTATCTTCTTTCTTGCTGTAAATTAGCTAAGGCAGAAGTGTGTTCTGCTGTGATTAGTTTGCCTTCAGCATGCATATTCTCTCCTTCTAGGCTATCACACAAAGTACTGCAGTTGTCCCAAGAGACATATCCTTTGTGTGATAGATTAAACTAGCTTTTGTTATCAGACATCTTTCTCTATGTAATATTGTGATGGGGGCCTCTAAACTTCCTCTTTGTTCAGAAAGTGTTATCTGTCTAGCTCATGCACAAAGAGATGCTAAAATATTTCATTGTAGTAGTAATTACCGAATATGTGTTACATACCGGGAGCTCAGATCAGTTGTCATCTAAACTGCTTAATGACAAGAGTGATGCATGACGGTGATTATAGCAATGGTGTTCTCCAAAAGGACTTACAACTAGATATATATAATCAGTTACTCTTTCCTTTGAGATGTTTCTTTTAAAGAAGCTGGTTATCTTGGGAGAATTTTCTTGATACACTAACTGAAAGATCTGCAGACTCTTGCTATGGAATAAAAAGTATTGTACTACTGTCTTAAAAATACAGCAATTCTATGTAACTGTCTGAATTTAAAGAAAAAGAAAAGAAAAAAAGCCAGCAGTGTATCACAGCATCTTCTGAGAAAATAAAATGGGGATGCTTCCAATAATTTTATGGAGATCTAGATTTATATTCAATATATTACTTAATTGTATGAGATCAGTCACAACAGTCACAAATGTTTCTAGGAGGATATATCAAGACCTAATCACCAAACCATCCATTCTTGGATGTATTGTGATTGCTAATTAGAACCAAGAATGCCAGTCAGCAACCTCAGAACCAATAACAGTAATTCCATAACTGTATTTTCTTTTTTCCCTAAGAACAATTTTTGGTTATTATTAGATAAGGTGTTTTTTTTACAGTTTTTTTTTTTTTACACACATTACTGGGTAGTGTGAGAAGATATCTCATATGAATCTTAGTCGAATTTTACAGATGGAAGTCTTCCTTTGAGATAATGGTAAGCTTCTCTATCTTAATTTCCTAGATTAACAATGATATGCCAGTATTCTCTAATGTCTGCACAGGTGGTGATACACTTTGCTTTAGAATTATAATGACAGGTCAGTTCAGATTGAAGAAACATAAAAATGGCACGATCTTTCTTCTGGAGAAGAGCCATCTTCTGGCTTTTTCAAAGAAGTAAGAATTTGATGTTGCTAAAGTAGTTTTGATACCTCAGAAGTAAATGAGACATTCGTTCCTAAGAGAAAGCCATGCAAATAATGCAGGAGTTTGTGATTTTTGCCCAAGCTACTGTCTCAAGAAACAAAAGTTGATTCTAGCATAAGATTGAAAATTGGATATCCAAGTAAACGTCCTGTAGTGGAAATGCTAAGTCATGGTCTGAGCCAGTGCTTGAGCACCTGGTGGGAAGGCAGGGCCAACCCAGGGGAGCTCAGGTGCATGCAGTGCACCTGAGTGACCGGAAGGGGTGGAGCCAGGATCCACCCCTTCCCAGACCTCATTTAAGGGTTGGCAGTGGAGTTAAAGCATTTGTGTGAGCATGGTTCCCTATTTCATATCTTTCAGGAGCACGAACTTACTTGATAGGCTTCCATAGAGTCTTGGAGCGGCAACCTAATAAAGGAGAAGAAAAGAAGCTCCTCTATAAGGATATAATGGATGCAAAAATAAAATATGTTGAGATGCAGATGTGTTGATAATTAGCAATAACAAAGCAGTAATAGAGTAAAAAAACCCAATTTGTCTTCCCTGTATCAAAAATTATTTTGCTGAACCCCACTGAACTTGTAGATTTCACTTATGGCAGACTTACTGTTGGATGTATGTCATTCTTCAGGAATACGCATGACTTCTGTTGTGTTTGTGTTCCTGCAGACAGCTTTGACAGCATCTGCAAAACCCAAACATCACTTTGGTTTAGCTAGAGAACTAGCGAGAAATTTTTAAGGAAAGGAAAGATGAAGTGTTAGATGATTTTCAGCTAAAAAGCAAAACAACATGCTTCTGAAGTGGGCTACAAAGAAGACAACTGGTCCATTCATTCAGAATGCATACAAGAGTTTATTTCATCAGTTTCCAGAACAGAACTGATGGTTGTGAGGTGTGAAGTTCCAGAAGAGAAGATTGAGATAACAAAAAAAACCAACCCAATAACCAAAAAACCCACCACCACCAGCCAAACAACAACAAAAAACACCAAACACTGAAAATTCCGGAATAAGGGATAGTACGCTACAAATGTTCTTCTTAAGCATTTAATAGTTTTGGAATGTATTTAAGCTTGAGTCATTTGTCTGGATTTTTATCAGTATTGAAGAATTCTACCAGTCTGCAGGATTTTACTATTTTCCTGCTTTTTAGTTATTCCAGTGGTGATTTTTTTTTTTGTTGCTATAGTGAGTGCTTTTTTTCTTTGTTTGCTTATTTTACTAATTGGCATTTTTTAATGCACAGTGTTGAAGAAAACTCTTTTCTATGTTATCATGAGGATAATTATTTAACAAGTTTGTGTGCATCTTAAAGAATACGTTGTCTCATGAAACCATGCGTGCAAACTTAATACATTAATGCTTCAGTAATGTGCAAAAATTGCGTGCCATTTTCATGGGTGCTGTGGCTTTTTTCTTGCTGTTCAAGAAACAAATAGACACATTAGAACTGTAGGATATGCTTAAGGAATGTGGGATAGGATGACTGATAGCATAGAAAATTCTTGGCAATAACTGCTAATGGCCTGTGTCAAAGACTACCAGTTCAGTAGCCATGGATTAGTGGATTGCCAAATTTGTATGTGTAACAATAAGATAACTTTTTAAATCACTGTGAAATCAAAGTGTTGAGAGACATGACCAGTGTTTCTTGTGGTTATAGAACTGTTGTGTTAGGTACAGAAGTTTGTTTTTTTGATTCAGATAAGCATAAATGCTGTGGTTTTCATTCAGGAAGGTGAGTTTCCAAGTACTGCAGCATTTTTGAGAGTTGATGAAATCATTATTGTGACTAAAATCAAGAAATAAGATATAGCCAGGCAAATTCCTAAGTTAACAGCTGTAAGAATTCCCATCATTTGACTTGCAACAGTTTTGCATATTTTTACAGTGTGTTTTAAATTGCATTTGCATTCTTTCAGTACCGTTTTGGCTATCATTGTAGGATAAATTAGGCAGTCTGAAAATGGCTGTTGCCTTAGGAATAATAACATAAATAGCTATAAAGGCTTTCAAGGTAAAGTCACGTTTTTTGAGAGAGAGAGACTCATTAGGATACAGAATCAAATATCTGCCTGGCTCACGAGCACAGTTTAGGAGGAGACTTGTTCAAGTTTGCCTGATGTGCCATTAGAATGATTTATTTACACTTACGACAGCTAGTATTAACTTTTAGCTTTCTCAGTTTTCATGGTCTCTGAGTTCTGTTAATTCCATAAAGCAGTTGTTCTCAAACTAATATCCCAACAGACACATTTCTTCCCCTTTCCAAGTTGTTCTCCCCATCCTTTCCCTGGAAAGTCCTCAGCTCTACAATATTTCTGAGCTCTTCTGCTTACATCTCCAGCTTTGCTCTCCATAGTGCACTCTGTTTCCCCACCCAGATATTCTGTCCAGGTTATTTCAAGGTTGGAGAAGTTTTTTCCTACATGGCACTGTAATTTGTCTTGTTCTATTCTTCCTACAATGATGCTGCAGTTTCCTAATACTTTTTTTTGTTTGTTTTTTGGTTTTTTTTTGGTGGAGGGTTTTGGGTGAATTTTACTGGACTTTATGAAGAGATTTGGCAGCAAGCATCACTGTAAACAGGCTTTTAGGTAGGAGAAACAGCTATGAAAATGACTATAACCATTTTAGAAAAATACTACTTTTCAGTGGGTTTGCACTATAAGCAAGCATTCTTTGAGAACTTGCTGCTCTTTTGCATTATCTTGTGTAAGAAAGTCTCTGTTGCTGTTAGACTTTTTGCTAAACAATTCTTTCTTGAAGGTCTTCAACTGGAGTAAAAGGCACAACAAAGACTCCAATAACTTTCAGTAACATCTATGTATTTGATGTAATAAGCAGACTTTCCAGAAACAGCATTCCACTCTCAATTGCAGCAGATATGATCTTTGATTTTTAAAATTCCCTCATGAAAAGTCTTCTGGCATTTAGAGTAATTTTTCTTTCTTTTGTAGACTAAATCATTAACTTTATTAATTATCAAACCTTCTAGATATAATCACCAAGTCATACAATCTTATGTAGACTATGGTATTTACACAGTCAGTATATGTTGCCTATTGTTTTGCTTTCCTATGTTAATTATGAAAGTGAATGATTTTTTGGGGGAGAGGCATTGTGTAATGATGCAAAGTGATAAACTAATTAATTTCCAGCTTTGCAGCATAAAACTTCACCTGTTCAGTTTCTGTGCTTTGGGCTGTATGCAAGTCTAGAGCAATTTGTCCTTAGAGTCTTTGTAGGATTTAAGCTTTGGTGCATTATGAGAATTTATTTTTGCCAATTTCAGAATAGTGAAGGAAATGAAAAGTTGTATCATATAAGATCTAAGCATTCATTCTCAGCACACCCCAAGGCTCCTTTCTGTTTTATGATTGTAGCTTTTTTTTTGCTCATATATGTGTGTTCTCTTTCAAGTCTGAAAATAAATCTGTGTATGATTCACATCTTTTACAGGTTTTCATTACAGGGAAAAATCTAGCTTACAAGGACTGCTTGAATAAAAGTCTTTTTGTACATATACAATCCCAATGTAATGATGATTATTAACTTTACAGAACAGGGATTTAACAAAATATACTTATTGGGTTATTTCTACAACTAGTTGTTTCTATGGCTAGTTGCTTTAATCTGGTTCCGGTAAAACTTTATGAATATAACTAGTGTGGTCATTTCAAAAGGTGTGGTAATCTAAAGAAAGGGTGGATTTATCTACTCTTAAGATGTTTGATGATCCTGTAGACTTTAGTTGCAACTCCTTGATTTGACTGCCCAACGTCTTACATTGGTTAGACAAATTAATTTGTATCTGGAGATGTTATTGGCTAGGTAAGGCTTAGCTTGGCTGCTTAGATGTGTGTTAATCGCTCACTACATCAGTGATTTGCATGTCAAAACCTTCAGTATGTATCAGAAAAGATTTTAATAAAGTCTGATATTTCACAGTGTGAAGAAAAGTAGGCAACAAAATGAGAATTTACTTAGTACTGCCTAAAATTTGGTTAAGTTTTGTGAAGTTCTGTTTTAAAGAAATGTCTTTATTCGTAGTATATGTGGTAAAACTTATAGGTGAAGCATCTACATTTTGTTTTGTCTCAGAGTGACGTGATAGAATGTACAATATTATAATCCATTCGAGTTTCTCACGTATTTATTACATATTGTCTGTAAAGGAAGCAGCTCTCACCTGTTGTGAGGGAAAACAGGGGCAAAATTGCAGTATCTGCCAAAAATTCTTGTGGTGTATACAGCAGGAACAATTAGATTCTTACTTTTTTCAAGTGAAGTCACTTCATTGATATTAGAAAATTGACTTTATTTTTTTTTATTTTTTTAAACTTGGGGATATGTTTTAAATTGCAACTGAATGCTGTAAACTTCTGCTGATTAGGGTTTTGACTGGACTTCGAATAAGAGCAACTTAGCTTAATCAGTACTTCATAGAATCACAGAATGGCTTGTGTTTGGAAGGGAACTTAAGATCATCTAATTCCAACTTCCCTGGTGTGGGCAGGATTGCCACTCACTACATCAGGCTGGTAGGGGCCTTCTGGATGCCCCGTATCTGGAGATGCTTACCTTCTCTGGGCAACCTGTTCTGGCACCTCACCGCTCTCTAAGTAGCAATGAGGACTCACTGCAGCCTTCTCTATCTTGAACAAGCCCAGTTCCCTCAGCCTGTCTTTGTAAGAGGTACTCTAGCCCTCTGATCATAGAATCATAAAATCATAAAATGGTTTGGGTTGGAAGTTCCAACCCCTCTGCGTGAGGCAGGGACATCTCCCACTACACCAGGTTGCTCAAAGCCCCATCTAGCCTGGCCTAGAATGCTTCCAGGGAGAGGGTCATCCGCAACCTCGCTGGGCAACCTGTTCCAGTGTCTCATGACCCTCACAGTAAAGAATTTCTTCCAAATATTTAGTCTAAATCTACCCTCTTCTAGTTTAAAACTATTTCCCCTTCTATTGCTACATGCCCTTCTAAAAAGTCCCTCCCTGGCTTTTCTGTAGGCCCCCTTCAGGTACCGGAAGGCCACTATAATGTCCCCCTGGAGCCTTCTCTTCTCCAGGCTGAAGAACCCCAGCTCTCTCAGCTTGTCCTCATAGGGGAGCTGCTCAAGCCCCCCAGTCATCTTCATAGCCCTTCTGCTCCAGGCCCGAATGCATTATTCCAGATGGGCAGAGTAGAGGGAGACAATCACCTCGTTCTCTCTGCCGGCCACCCCTCTTTTAATGCAGCCCAGGATACTGTTGGCCATCTGGGCTGCAGGCACACACTGCTGGCTCATATCCAGCTTTTTGCCCCCCAGTACCTGCAAGTCCTTCTTTGCAGGGCTGCTCTCAGTGAGTTCTTCTCCTAGCCTATATCTGAGATTGCCTTCACCCAGGTGCAGCACCTTTTACTTGTTGACCTCATTAGGTTCACTTGGGCCCACTTTTTAAGCCTGTCCAGGGTCCGTTTGAATTGCCTCCCTTCCTTCTATTGTATCAACTGCGCTACTCAGCTTGGTGTCACCAATAAACTTGCTGAGAGTGCACTCAATCCAACTGTCCTGGTCATTGATAAAGAGGTGTAAGAGCCCTGGTACTAGGACAAAGTTCTGGAGGATGCCACTTGTTACAGGCCTCTATCTGGGCATAGATATGTTGACCCCAACACTTGGGCTGCAACCGTCCAACCAACTTCATCTTTCACATTTGGAACTTGCAGTGATCTGTGAATGACGTTATAGATGGAGAATCTAAAAAATTAAGAAAATCATGCTTTTAGGCAGCTATATTGTATAGATCTGTGAAGTATCCATAAATATAGGAGTAAAACTATCAAGTCGGGCTACAGTTAGACTCTGTCTCACGCTTCTCCACATGTATACATATCTCATTCATCTTAAGAACAGTGAAAATCCTGACCCTTGCAGCCAAGTGGGAGGCTATAGTGCTGTGCCTTTCCTTGCATATTGTGTCAGTGGATTAGTATGGTTTCTACAGCCTGACAATTTATCTGCAGCATGAATTCTCATATGCAGTTTTACTGTCTAGACTTTTAAAATAACCAATTTACCAAGCATGGAACATTATTTTAGAGGTTTCTTCATGTTCCGGCAAATGGTAACCCCTTTAAATTTTCTTAGCATACCCCATGTGCTCTGAATTAAAGCTTCTATCAAAGTGAGGTTGAATGTATACTTACTGTTGTATTCAGCTGCCCTGAGAAACCTTAGTAGTAATATAAATGGCATGCAAGGGATATATATACTAATGAAGTTATAGTTCTGCTATTATCACAAATCTGTGAGGGATGCTCCAAAAGCCAGTACTGAATATTACAACTATGGCTATAGCATCACTCTTCAGTGTGCTACAGACTAGACCACCTGTACTTTCAAACATCTTTATTCATTTTTAACACATAAGTGTTGAAGAAGCTTTCTTGTTGCTTCAGTTCTCCCTATTCTTGCACCAAGAATTCTGACATGCAGTCTTACTTGAAACCATTAATTCTTAGTTGTATGAAGTCACTTAAAGTTTCTGTCAAGATTTTTTTCATGCAGACATCACTCTTGTGTATTCTCTTACTAATCATAAAGGCTGCTTTGAAATTGACTGGACTTAATAGGCGAAACAGTCCTTGAATTGGAGGAGATAGTTTTATTGTCTGCTAAAAAAATAATTTTACGTGGAAATTACATACAAGAATGAGGGTTGGAAAATGTTAAGGCTACAGTACAAAGTGAAACATACCTGTGGGAGCCAGGGACAGAATACCAGCCACTTTTAATTTCCTGACTTCCATTAGTTTGTATTTCAATCTCCTTATTTAAATGCTCCTTTTGCATGCATTTTTTTGTAATTTATTTGGAGAAATATTATTGGCCAGTTTCTCAGCAACTGTATGCTGACACTAGTTTACCATGTGCTTCTTTCACTTTTAGTGAAATTCAAGATTCTTATGTTTATGTTGTCTTACTTTTCATGACTTGTATAGTTAGGAGAACCTGGCTTGACTGTTTTTGATGCTTTGTACATATTAAGTTTCATTGCCCAGTATGTGGGAATGTAGACAGCATTTACCAGCTCATTAACCTCTTTAAATTGACTGCAGAATGGATTATTTCCTGTCACCACCACAGGTTGGTGGATGGATTACACTCCAATGGACTCTCTCTAGAATATATGAAAAATGTTAAGCTATCACAGCGTTGACTGACTGGCATGATTATACTAATTTGCATATTTTGGGGGTGGAAACTTCCAGATTTAACAACAGGTTAATGTTGTTACTGTTTCAAAGTCAGGAAAGGCAAATGTTCAGTAAGAAAACCCCTCTAGTTGATCCAGTTCCTCTGCAAAATGTAAATTTTTAATACAAATATAGCACATTTTCAGGACCCTGTTTATAAAGACTAGTGTGTGTTTTGGCCAGGGTGAAGTACATATAACTGTTTAGTCTTACCAGTGTACTTGACAACATTTTTTTTTTCCTACTGGGTGCTATGTGGGTAAATGCTTTATTTTGTGGAAGAACGTATACCAAACATAACGCATCTTCTGTATGATGTTATAAAAAAAGCATTATGTTTGTATTTGTATCTTAATCCTATTCTGAATTCTAGATGTTGTATTCAGGGACTTCTGTTTTCCCACTGTTTTAATACAAATGCTAAATTTAACCATTATCTGTCTCAACTGTCCATGTACTATTATTTAAAGTCTATTTATCTCTGAATAGTATTAGAAATATTTTTCCCCCTTCTGGCTTGCTAGGGAATTTTTCATCTGTACCAGCTGAAGGGACAGATGGCTATGACTTTTGTTAATGCCCAAATTATATTTTACTTATCAATATTATTTGAAAACCCATAGTCATTTTTTTTGTTACTTTGTGTTTAACATGCTATATCATATTATACTTCATCTCATTTAATTTTATTTCCTGATCTTTAATCCAGGGATGGGAAGAAACTGTGGATTCTGCCATTTCTTTCTTGCTAAGAACTTGCTTGTCAAAGAGCTCTAAGGAACAAGCCCTGACTCTTAGCAGCCAGTTAAGCATGCCCAAAGATACTACCAGACTTAAGAAGAACATCAGCCTATTCTGTGATAGATTGGCCAAAGGTGGTCGACTTTCTTTGAGCACCGACACAGCCACTCAACAAACCGCTGTTGTGCCAGGTAAGGCGTGAACTTTATGTTCATAATTCAGAACATGTATGTAAAAAAATTAAAAATGATGAACACTTGATTGTGTTTGGAGTTTAATTTTCACTGGTTGTGGAAACCAAACATTGGTTGTCTTGCAAACTAATAGAATGAGCTAGATAAAACTTTGATTTAAGATTATATTATTATCCCAGTTTGATCACATGTAACTCTTCCTAGAGCGCATGCATAGTTATGGAGCAAATGTATCCCATAGGGTCATCTTGATACTCTAAAAATAAAAAAGGATAAGGTATTTAAACTTTTCAATTAAAGTGAACATGTGCATTTCTAACATATGTGATGAAAAAGTGAGGACTGAGAAATCCCATTTTCTTAAATCCTAGTTTTTTTGATTGAGATTTATTTTAGTTGTATTACGAACTTTATGACATGCATATGTTAAAATATGAAATAGTCAATATAAAAATGTGCACGTTTAGGAGGTGGCAGTTGGGTAGATGATTCCTGAAGTTAAAGATCAAACTAATCTTGAAGTATATTTCTCAATTAGAAAAGGAACTTAGAGAAGATTTCAGTATTGCACAATGTTTAAAATGAAAATCATGGAGTTACATTTTTAAAAAATGTTATTCATCTCCATTTCTTTATACATTACTTCTTTTTAGTTAACACTGGGAGCGAAATTACTTTTGTTCTACTTCTTAGATTCTGAAAGCTAGCATCTTCTGTTAGGCTGCAAGACATTTTCTTCCTGTTTCTTTTCTTTTAATAACACCAGGTACTCCTGCTGACTTGGCTACACAGTATTTTTCCAGCTCTCTGTTTAGGTAGGAAACTCATTCAGCCTCATAGTCTCCTAAAGCACATAATCTCACTATGTTCTTTGGACTCAATGACTTCCTTCATCTACAACAGTTTTCACATATGTAGGGAAAAGTAACACACACTTCATGCTTAAAATTGTTTTGTATTTTTATAGGTGTTGATTTTGATTAAGTTTGGAGTTAGGACAGAATTTTAATTTCTTATACTTCGTTGTCTTGCCTTTCAAAGAATAATTTAATTCCTCTTTAAGATAATCTGAATGACCTGTGCAATGTTTCAGCAGCTCATTTACAAATACTTGTTATTATTCTGTGCAGCCATTCTTTGCACATGGTAATCTAAATGTTTTGATGGCTGAGGATTGAGCAACAGCAGAAACTCTTCTACTTAATTAACTTCTCTTTATTGTTACACTGTGCCCATATCTGGAAGTGGACTGATAACCGCATGAAGTGAAGAAGTGAACCAGAATAAATATTAAATTAGTTTTACATATTTTTCAGGATTTCTTTGCAAGTCTAAAATGTATGTTGTGTATTTCATTTGTTGAACTCGCAAAAGACTTTATAGCCATTGTTTCTCCTAAGAATTTTGAAAAGGTGTCAATAGCTGCTACTCATCTTTCTCCTCCAAAGCTAAGGAGGAAATGATTTAATAAGTAAATTCAGTTCTGTCTGTTCAATTTACTAGTCCTATTGAAACTGGAGGAGTGTTCATTTTGGTAATGACTCTGCTCTTTTCCTACAAGAGCAAAGTTTTGAAAGTTTGTACACAAATTTGGAAAAATCTTACTCTGAGAAAGCAATCTGGTCATGCCTTCCACATTGCTTACGTAAAGATTAAACTTAAAAAAGTACCAAACCCATTGTTTTCTACTAAAGGAGACCATAATAAAAACAAAAAAAAAAGGCAGCAGTGACAAGTACTAGAATAGTTTCTCCAATTGTGGTACTAGTAAACAGTTATATGAATGTCAGAGATCCCTTGGGAACTTGTCCTTAGGGAGGGAGGAACTGAGCAGAGCTGGCAGCTCTTTAAGGACATCTTAGAGTGCAACACCTCTCCATCCCCACATGTAAGAAATTAAGCAAGGAAGTCAGGATACTGGCATGGCTGAACAAGGACCTCCTGGTCAAACGCATGTAATAAAGAAATGCACAGACAGTAGAAGCTTGAACATATGCCCTGGGAAGAATTAAGCGTTGCTATCTAGATGTGTGCTAAGGCAAAGATGGAACTGAACTTGACAAGGGATGCAAAGAATAAGAAGGAGGGATTCTACACGTACATTTCTCAGAAGAGAGAGGCCAAGGAGAGCGTACCCCCTCTGGATAAATAAGAAGGGAGAACTAGCAACAATGGGCATGGAGAAGGCTGAGGTACTCAAAATGTTCTTTGCCTCCATCTTCACTGAGGATCAGTGAATCCTGACTGAGGTGAGGATTCCCAGGTTTCTCTTATCCATGAACTTCTAGGCAGGGGCTGGGGGAGATAAATCTCTCCCACTGTAAGCAAAAAGCAAGTTCAAGAAGACCTAATGAGACCGAACGTGTACAAGTCTATGTGGCCAAACAACATGCATCCCGGGGTTCTGAATGAGCTGACTGATGTGTTTGCAGAACAGCTCTCCATCGTATTTGAAATGTTGTGGCTGTCAGGTGAAGTCCCTGGTGACTGGAAGTAGGGAAACATTACTTCGGTTTTTAAGAAAGGAGAAAGGAAGACCCAGGGAACTACAGGCTGGTGAGCCTCACCTACATGCCTGGGAAGACCATGGAACAGATCCCCCTGGAAGCTATGTTAAGGCACATTCAAAATGAGGAGGTGATCTGAGACAGCCAGCATGGCTTCACCAATGGCAAATTGTGCCTGACCAATCTGGTGACTTCCTGTGATGGAGTGACAGCATCAGAGGACAAAAGAAGGGTAGTTGATGTCTGTCTGCTTGAAACTTGTGGTTGGATGCAACTTAGAGCAACAAATCTCCATCAGTTTCTTATGATATTAGTGTCTTAGATATGCTGTAGGATGTGGCTATGAACAGTGGCAGCTAACGTCATTTGTAGTACCTGTGTCTCTCACTTTGCTGATAACTGCTTTGGGTCCCCAGCTCAGTGAGAAACTTCAGCAAGTTCTGTGGGCCAGTCTGTACTTCGTGATGGAGCATAGGACAGAGAAGTGGTAGCTATCAATGTGTAACATAACACATGATACTTCTATTAGGACAGTTTTGAAAACTATAGTGCTGCTGCTGCTCAGGAACAACTTTTTATTTATATAGTCAATCTTTCTTCAAGCACTTGATTGCCATACTACTGTTGCATTAAATTCTGAAGCTAGACCTGGTTGTTCTTCCTTGAGGAGTAACAAGCTCCAGATCCTCACATAAACATATTGAGTCTCCTGCGTTGAATGTAGACTGTACCTGTTAAATGTAATGTTTACTAAAGAAATATTTGAAAGACGCCAGGCCATATGTATCTCAAAAAATAATATAGACTGTCTGATTCTGATTGAGATTGTCAGTTACTCTTTATTTTGTCTGAAGTAAATAGAAGTTAATATAGATCTGCAAATAATACAGATGCCTACTCAAAAGTACGTATGGCTTCCTAAATTGGTTAATGCTGCTTTTATGGGTGTTAGTGAAAATGCACTGAAGGTTGTAGTCAGTAAGAATAATAAAACGTTGAGTAATATTACATGTTTTACTGTGGTGATTGTTCCCCTTCCTCTCCTCAAAGAGTGGAAGAGGGCAGTTTTCAGATGCGCCTGCAAGCCTTCTGTTTTCCAGAACAGCCGAATCTGTGGAATGAAGGATTCCCTGCAGAAGACAGTCAGGGCATGCATGAATCAACAATATAGACAGTGGGATTGAGCGTACCCACAGCAAGTTTGCAGATGACTGCAGGCTGAGTGGTGCAGTTGATAGTGCAGAAGGAAGGGAGGCTGTCCAGAGGCACACGGACAGGCTTGAGGAGTGGGCCCATGTGAACCTAATGAAATCAGACAAGTCCAAGTACAAGGTTCTGCACCTGGGTCAGGACAGTCCCTGATGTGTGTACAGACTGGGAGAAGCTTTGAGAGCAGCCCTGCAGAGAAGGACTTTAGGTTTCTGGCGGATGAAAAGCTTAATGTGAGCCAGCAGTGTGTGTGTGCAACCCTGAAAACCAACTGTATACTGGACTGTCCAGCAGGGCAAGGAAGGTGATTGTCCCAATCTACTCTGCCCTTGGGAGGCCCCATGTGAGGTAGTACATCTAGGTCAGGTGCCCCCAGAACACAAAAAATGTGAACTGTTGGAGTGGGTCCAGAGAAGGACCAAGAGAATGATCAGAGGGCTGGAGCACCTACATGCTGAGGGAGCTGGGCTTGTTTAGCCTGGAGAAGGCTTGGGGGAGACCTCATTACAACCTTTGAATATTTCAAGGGAGATTATAAATAAGATGGAGACCAACCTTTTATATGCACAGACTAGGGGGAATGGTTTTAAACTAAAGGAGGGGAGATTTAGGTTAGATGTTAGGAGGAATTTTTTTATTGATAGCATGGGCATGAACAGGTTGCTCAGGGAAGCTGTAGATGCCCCATCCTTGGAGGCATTCAAGACCAGGTTGGATGAGGACCTGGACAATCTGATCTAGTGGGTGGCAGCCCTGCCCATGGCGGGGGGGTTGGAACTAGATGATTTTTAAGGTTCCTTCCAATCCAAGCCATTCTATATTACAAGTCAGTAACACCGTCTTATTAAAGTAAAATTCTGGCTTTGGGATGTAGTTTTATAACTTTAATGATTCCTGCTTGTTGTGAGGAAGATTTAGTTGAAATGACTGAGAAACATGATTTAGGAAAAACTTAGATGAGTAGAATTCAGGAAAGAGAATAAAAATTGTAATTAGTTGTTTTTTTTTTTATTTCTACTTAGGGGAATAGGAAAAATGGAAGAGGGGCATGATAGTTTTCCAGTACATAAAATGTTCTTATAAGCATCATTAACTTCTTATAAGTTTATCAGAATAATTGGCTAAATGTGATAATAAGTAACTGCAAGACACACCAGACTATATCATGCACTGTGTTGCCTTTGGCAGTAAATAGACATGTGGATGAGGGGAAGGGCGAGGGTCTTGGGGAATGGTGCCAATCCACATGTGGGTCCAAGCCAGGGGAGTCTGGAGGAAAGGTATTGTAGACCACCCAGACTGTCATGTATTGAGTTTAATGAGTGTAAGAATTCATAGCATAAATCCTGATTACCCGCAACAAATTAATTCTATAGATTTTAGAGGCCTCTTATGATGCCCATGTATTTTTCAAGATTGTTTTGAGAACCTTAAAGTATGTCAGCTGCGGATGTTTGAAGAGTTCTTTAAGTCTGTGTCTGATTGGAGCTCTGTTTGCAGTATTTGCCTCACCCATATTTTGTGTATCCCGCAACTACTCTTCAGTTTTTTTTTTTCCTCTAGTAGTTTCTGTAGTATCAATTTAGTACTTCGTCCATGTATGTAATTTTTAAACTAGGACATTATTTTTCTTTAAACAATCATTTTTCTTCAATTTTATTTTATTATATATATATTTTATTATTTCATTTTTCTAAGTGGCGTTCAATCTTTTTTTTTCTGTTTTGGTTTGCTTAGGGGATCTTTGCATTGTGCTTTAGCAGGATTACTTATTTAGACTAATATAATAGAAGCACTGGAGAAACTGTTATTTAAAATTAAAATCAGTTACTGAGTACATCATCAATGAAATGTGTAGAATGCCAATGATGGTTGTTTTTTTCAGGTTGACTGAATCTTCAGAACTGAAATGATAAGGAAATGTAGGAATATTCTGCATCCAGGAAATAGGATTTGCAAGTAGTATTCTGTTGGTGTACTATTCAAGATTCATATGAAGGTAGAGTTAGAAAACACACCAGCTGCCCATCTAGCTCTCTTCTGTGTTGCAATGGAGTATCTAGAATATCCTTGACAGAGGTTATTCAAATTCATAAACATCCTAAGAAGTTTGAAAAATTTTTTTGATAGCCTATGTGATTGTTTAATTGTTCTTGTAGGAAGGCTTTCATAGTATTTTATTTACATTTGCTTTTCTGCAGATCAAACTGTTTTTTGTGAATACTGAGGGCAAAATTGTGCCACGGAGTTCTCTAGATCTATCTGTGTCTGTGACAGGGGCACAGCAGGCCCACAGACCCACTGGCCCGAAGAAGGGCGGGAAGGGGTGTTGATTGTTTACAGGCTGCTTCGGCCCGGATTTGTGGCTAATGGGGCAGGGGACCCACAGGCCCATGCCCCGGGAAAGGGGAAGGGAGAAGGGTAAGTTAGGGAGATGAGAGATGGGCGGCAGTGATCTGAGGAGGAAAGTTAATTTACTACATATGATATTGGAATGCAAGATAACACAATATAATTGGCGTAGAGGCTAATAAATCAAATAAAACGAGAGACTGTCTGAAACCGATGGCCACACTCTAAGAGGTGAAGGCAGGATGGCGGGGGAACATGCACTCCCAGGCAGAGAAAAAAAGAGAGCGTCTTGTGACTTACCAGGAGTTTTATCTTTCCCTCTGAACACAGAGTCCTTTGGGGTATGTAGTTCTTCTTTTCTGAGAACCAAGTACCTGGAAATCAGTAGTCCGTGGAACTGGAGCATTAACTCTTTAACTCCCAGTGCACTACATGATGTTATGATGTGGAATACTGATAACAAAAAATCATAAAACCATGACAAAGTGGCAATTAATTATGTTCTTTATAAGCTTTTAAGCTTTGGAATGGTGTTACTATATCCCTTCAGAAACTTTTTTTTCATACTAATTGTGACCAAATTCAGTCTCTTTCAGGATGATTTTCCTTTTGTTTTCAAAATGGAATACTCTTCCATCTGTCTCTCACTCTCTTAAAGTAATATATGCTGCTATACTCTGCTCTACCTCTATTTCCAGACCCTTTTCATACATATTAATTGTCTAAACAACTGCTTCCCGTTTTGCTCTTTTATTTATGATGTTAGTTTCCTCAGCGTGGTGGTATACACTTGACTTTGCATTTCATTTTCATAGCATTTTTTAGACTCATTTTCACTGCACTTACTTAACTTATCAAGTTGATTATAATTTTATTCTGCAAGGAGTTTATAAAGGTTCAATTTGGTGTTAACTGCTTTGTATAATTATGATTCTATCATTCAGATTATGAATGAGTAAGTACTAACTTCAAATACTGTTTTATTTTTTTAACATGTTATGTATACATAGGGTCCCAGAATGTATTTAAAGTCATTTCTTGGGTGGGAATACTAGGATGCAGCGACATATGCCATATTCCATAAGGAACCCTCTGTTGATGTGCTACTACACACGAGGAGAATATCAGTTAAATATTGGTCAGTACTGATTGATGGAACTAGTAGTCCACTGAGGTCAGTGGAAATTTTGTCATTATCCAAATCAGATCCAACCTTTTACTCATAATTTTCACAGTGCTCCTTGCCTGTTTCCACTACTTCATGATGCAGAGTAATATTTATGAAAGTGCCTTGGGAGTTACCTAGAACACATTTGTATCTACCTATGATCACAGGAATCTAAACATTAATAGAAGTGCCTATGTCTACTTGAAAGTCAATTTGTTGAGGGCACTTCTTCCTTAAATGTACCCTGAGATTTTGTAGGCACACCTATAAATCACTACGTCAATCCATTTATATTGGTTCATTTGAGCAAGCACTTGAACATGAAATTAAGTCACTTTAAATGTTGCAAAGAAATTCTAACTTACCTTTTCTAGTTTCCTTAAAATCATATAGGTTGATAAATTTAGTGTCTTGGAAGGCTGATTCTCCCAAGAACTGGGTCATTTATTAAGAATTAATAATAATTAATAATTCTTAATAATTTATTAAGAAATTAAAAATTGATGTTACTGAAAGACTGAATTCTGCATTTAATCAGAAAGATGGCATGTTTCTTACATTTGCTGGATATATAAACTTTTTTTGGTTGAAATGAGTATCTGAATGTGACTACCGCTAAAATATCACATTCATTACCCTTAATTCTCTAAAACACTCAAAATTCTCATGTGCAAGCATATCTAATCTGAAAATTCATGTACGTTTGCATTGTAACAATTAGATATTTTTTGCTCTTTTTTTTTGCCAAGGTTTCTCTGTGAGAAGAAGCTGTGTATTGCAGCAGTTCTACTAGTGTTTGCTTCTCTCCCTATCAAAGATCATTTACTTGCATTGAAACTAAAACAGGACAATCATCACTGTATTAAACTTCCCTTATTTTCTCTACCTTTATAAGGGCAGACAGAAACATTGGGTGAAATGTGTACTTTTTATCTACTCTCTGTAGGTCTTCCTTCTAGTAAGGTTCCTTCTCACCAGTATGGCTCTTCTTTGTTCAGGCTCTTTTCCTAAATTATCATAATTCCTTCTTTTTTGCATTTCTCCTCTCTGCATTACACTTCATTGCTTTCCTTCCCATACTATACCCTTTGATGTCCATGCAACTATATACAGTTTCTTCACTGTGGTAGTCAGGGCAAGTAACTGTACACCCTCAGGTGGCTCATGATAAATGCCTCTGACTGTGTGAGGTAGCAATAAAGGGATAGGAAGACCATTTTCCTGCTTAACTGTCAGTCTCAGTGGCCCAAAGCAGTTATTTTAGAGAAAACCCTGAGGTACTAACATGAGTCTATCGGGCAATGAAATTCTGGGAAGGTTTGACGAAGACATAACAGACTAAATCTTTAAACAGCATGATCATTCTGTGCTTCTGTATCCAATTTGTGTGGTTCTGCATGGTTCAGCTGTTGAGCTCATAACATTCTGCTCTCCATCTATTTGCAAGCGCAGGTAATAATCACATAAGAATCACAGTAAGAACAATGTTGCCATAGCTCTTAATAGCCCATAGCATTGCCATGTACTTCTGCTGTATTGTGTCATGCCAGCTAATAATGAGACTTGATATGGCATAAAATGCAACGTGATACAGTAGTGCAAGTTTAGCATGACTTCTAGTTCTCTACTTTTAAAATATTTTGGAAGAAGTTAATTGGCTGTTTGTGATGAACAATTCTATCTTAATTTAAAAGCATAGAAATAAGCAAGTAGTAATATTGGACATTTAAAACGAATTATTGGGGTTCTATTTTTGAAAGTCAAATATGTCCCTTGCCTCATAAAGCTGATTTAGTGAAAAGGAAAGGGAGTAGCGAGTCATTAGGGAGAATTTTGGGAGTGCTTACAGCAACAAGATTTTCTGGTTGCTCAAGAAAAGCTTAAGAACAGCTTGGTGGAGCCAGAAACGTCGTTTGGCTCTCTGATGTGGAGTGTTGCTCCTTATAACTAATTTCCATTGTAACTTTACTCTTTGAAACTTTTATTTCCATTGTTTTACTAACTTTGGTAATTTAATTCTATGAAATGGAAAATTGAACTATACAGAAGTTAAGTGGCACGCCCAGGTTCATGTCGTGAGCCAGTAACATCTGTATTAACAGAACTCAAGCGTAATGCCTTTCAGCCTTGTGCTGTAGCACCTACCTACATTTGTTATTAGGTGTATTATTACTAAAGGACGAGTTACAGATTACTGGATATTCATAAGCCAGTTTACCTTGCAGCCTATACTTATATCATTTGGTATGATCTAGGAAATTTGATCATAGGCAAGGGAAGAGAATGAGGAAGAATGTGTGATGCGGTCTTCAATTTAGTCAATGCAAGTCATGCTTGCTTGACTGTGGTAATTGATTTTTTTCAAGTTGTTAATTTTCAGAGGTTGCATAAACAGTGGTAAAACATTGAAATTATTTTTAAAAATTATTTTTCTTTTAGTGTGAAAAGAAGCAAAATAAGATGGAAGGGTAGCAAGACGGATTTTTGTATGCAGGGTTGTGAGAAATTTTTATTATATTGTTGGGAAAATCTCCCCTCCTCAATTGATATTTCAGCTGGCAAAAACCACAGAATGAAGGAGTACAAAGAGTAAGGAGGCTAAATCAACAACATTTTTTAAAAAATGAATAATTTAAAGAGGAAAATGTCATACATAATGAATAAAAAAGAAATCCTGCTTGAGATTTGGGATTCATTCATTTGTTATACTATGAAATTTAGTTGGCAGTGTTGCAATTCCAGCTTGCCTCATCTAAGTACGGCTCGGATCAACACATTAGTGCCTTGGTGTGTATAGTCCTACTGCTGACTCTTTGCATTGAAATCCATTACATTTTAATATGTCCTACTTAACTATAAGTGGTCACAAAAGATTCATAATATTGAGGTAAGCTTTTGGTGGAAAAAAAAAAATTGTCAGTTGAAATAATTTCCCCTAATGATCACATTTATCATTGTACTTTATATTCTGTATTCTTTGTCCTTGAGAGACCATAAGCAGAATTACATTTCTGAAATCTGATCTAAGTAGTTAAATGTCCGAAGATACAAAAAAGCTGTGTGTTGCAAAAATAGGAAGTTTGCAGGCTCTGGCCTTTCATTTCAGAAGATTCAATGCTAGTAAGTAAAACAAACAAAAAGCTCTAGATAGTTATTTTAAAAGGCTGTAACTTGATGTAATTTATTTTAAAATAAAGCCTAATACTAATTATATATTAATCCTTTGATTTAGTATATGCTACTATTGTAGAATCTGTCTTATATGCCCAGTCATAGTATGGATTTCTGCTTGACACATTTTCCTTGGCTCCTTCAAGTTTTATATTTCTGTGATGTTTTGAGGACCTGTATGATAAAGAACGCTTCAGTGTTCACACATGAGCTGTAGTCATTCGCAAGCATGATTAGCTCTGTCATTTAGATAGTGTTCTCTTTTTCAGTCCCTGAAGAACTACCACAAAATTGTACTAGATGCCTACTTTTTTTAGTACAGCCATGACAAAGGAGATTCTTCCACAGAATGGTACTGGGAGAGATTCAGAACAGAGGGGTGAGGCACAGCATCATATATAACTCAAGCCAGAATATGTCAAGGTTAATGTCTTATTCAGTTTCCTCTGATTGGAAGTGACATCCTTTAGTCAGCAGAGGTGTTCATCAACGTATGTCAGGTGACCATTGTCTCAAGCACCACCGCTTGATCACTTTACATTTGCTTCTTTTCTTTGTTTTCTGACACGTTTAGTTTGAGTAAACCTGATTCTTCTCTTCTGTTGTCATAAACTAGATAAATATTAACTGAAATTGGTTGTATTACATAATTCTGAGCTGTTCAGAGCAAGTGTGCCTGGAATTAGTTTATTTGCATGACTTTTTTTTATCGCTGTACTTGGTCTACAGCTTTTGAAGGGATACTCTTAGTCCGTATTTTACTTGGTCCTGAATTAAAAAAAACACTTGAGCTATAATGATATTAATGTTTTTCTGCTGTGTTCAGGTCTTTTTAGAATGAAATGAAAATGTTTGTGCGTGACTGATTTCATCGTTTTCGTCGTGCAGGGATTGTAAGTAACGTGTAAAAAGCTGCAGAAGCCTGTGGTAAAGTAGTGGTGCAAGAATCTCTAACACCTATTACAACGTATTTGCTCTTCTACATTACCATAATGGAGTCTAGCAATTTTAAACCTAGTGAAAATTACATATTTTGTAGATGCAGATCTGATTTTTCAATTACTTTGGATTCTTTCAGGGCCTAATCCAAATCCTGATGAAATCTCTGGGAGTTTTTCCATGGACTTCAGTAAGCTTTGGCTCAGGCCCCTAGTTTTCAACGTTTCAAATAGATTTGCCAAAAATCTGCAGAGAGCCAGGCACTTGGAAAGTTTACACTTGCAAAGTACAGCTGGTTTTGAATTGCACACAGGAAAGTTCCCAATGGTTTTTTGAAAAAGAAAAAAATAGTTTTTAAGGTCTTACAACCTTAGTAGGTAAAAGATTGTCTTTAATATTTAAAGCCTTGAGTCTTAGTCTAAGCATGACAAATTCCATACTGGAAGAATTATTTTGGAAAAGTATAAATACATGATAACAAAGCTTAAAATGTGGATCTTATTGGAAGTTCAGCTAAAATTTTCTTGGGTTGTGAGTTTCAGAGTCAGGACTGTCTGTCCTAATAAACGATAATTTTTTGCTATGATGGAAAAATACACTGCAATTAGAAGAGTAAATCCCTGAGGTTAACTACACCTCTTTGAGAGGGAGCGCTTGAGCTTCAGAGAACATACAATGCAGGGAGATCCATCTGGCAATGCAGGGTGGATTTCACTGCATCTAGGAGTCTGGATCAGTGCACTCAGCTGTCGATGTGGTTGAACAGGCTGGGTTTTAGAGAGCATGGGACACAGCCTGTGCCTCTGCGAGCATACCTTTTCTTATCAACCTGGCACTTTAAGGGAACGTCATGTGTTATGGATGGCACTCAATGAGGTGTAGAATCTCTTTCAATTTCCCTTTTTATTTCTGAGTGATACTTCTAGCACGGATAGAATGCAGATCTGGCTGCAGTAAAGTTCCTCAGTAGTGACACTGTGAATTGTCTTGATGACTTTTCTCAGGGAGAAAAGAGCTCACCTTGTCCTGAATCTGAATACCCAAATATTACAAAGTTGTGCATCATCTGTATTGAATTTTCAGTCTTTTTCCTTAAATTTTTGAAGAACTGTAGCATTTTTGAAGACCAGTCATATTTGTCTGTATCACTTTGCTTTGTGAACAGTCAGCTGGTGAGAGTCTGCTCATGAAATTGGTGTGGATGGTTCAGCCAGTGTTCATGGGGTAAGCCAAGGTTCATAAATTCACATTTCCCTTGCCCCTGTGTTTATTCAGATTCACCTGGCTCTAACACTTTCATCTGGTATTTCAGCTGGAAAATGTAATGAAATCAAACATAAGGTGCTTCATAACACTGGCAGATGTGAAAATTCTTTAAAATAATTTCTTTTTTTTCCACTTGAATTGTTTCATTCACTGAACCACAAACAGCAGTAGTAAGGGGGAGTAAGCAAAAATGAAAAGCTACTTAAACTTGAATTGCAAAGATTGTTTTCATACAGTTGCTTTGAAACAAAGATTTAGCTCACCTTCTGCTAAAACACTAAGAAAAATAATACTTAGTTAAGTAGACAATGCAGATTAGTTTCTTGTAGGGTTTTATAAATGTCCTGCAAACTGGTAAAAAATTAAAACAAAAAAGCGGACTTGATAAGTTTCACATGATTAACATGGTAGGAAGCATCTCTCTTGGGTGTCTGCTGTGTGTTGTAAGTATGCAAATACCACAGCAAAGTGCACTGCCAGTATCTCTCTGTCTTTTAATGAAAGATGTACTTTAATTAATTCAGACTTTAACCAAAGCTTGGCTTTTTTTTCCACTTCAGTAAAACTAGTTAACTGTAAATTACAGATATCACCCAAAGTGGTATTCCTTATAAGTTGAGATATGATTAGTGGGAAGTTCCACTGTATTAATTGAGTTTCCATTTTAATGACATGCCATATTCTATGTAACAATAAGCAGCTGTGTTACACTGTAGATTTCAAAGAACACTTATTCAGCTCTTACATTTATCATTATAGATCAAAGAGAGGGTCTGATGTATGTGGTTGACAAAGGATGCCTTAATTCAGATGGGTGGCTGAACAGAAATAGTAGAACTGGTGGGTAGTAAATATTATGAACAATCTTTCTTAATGTAAGTTATGTGGTGCTGAACAGTATTAAATTTTATAGCTCTACTGAGAAATCTTTCATGATTATCTTAAAACTGAATCAGAGCACCAATAAGCATGTGTGTATTCTAGCACTTACTTCCAAATAAAATTTTCAATCAAACCAGGATATTTTCTAGTGAAAAGAATTGCTGGTGGTATTCTTGAAAGCAGCTTAGAAATAAATGGATTCTTGAATTGTATACTGGAACTTGTGGAGGGTATTGCAGAGTAAAGTCTGACTAAATGATCTTAAAATCAATTTAAATATCTATGAATTGACAACTTTTGTTGTTTTTTATCTTCGCTGAAATGGAGAGGATTCTTTGTAACCAAAGTAGTGATTAAGTACCCCAATGGTGTGCTGTCCCAGGATGCTTAAATGAAATTGTCACCTGACATTCTCATTTGAATTGATTGATAAAGCAGGCAATAATGTTACAGTTGGGAGTTCATCAGGTGATTGAAGTTAATGGAGTAAATTGATAGATACGCCAAGTCTGATTACTTTCTACTGTAAACTGCTGAGAAGAAGGAAATGCTATGCAGCAATATAAGGTTGAGTCAAACCGGAATCTAGGATAGAATAATTAGATGTCCTGACCTAACAAGGGCCATATTGCATGTTATAGATAGTAGGATTGTGGGAACTTAGGAAAATCCAGTGAACTTTGAGCTAAAAGTCCTTCTAAAATTGAGAAAGATTTTTACGGTGCCCATGGCAAAAAAACAACTTCTGTTTCTCCTTAGAAAGGTACTATATTGACAAAATTAGTTAGTCTAGTCTGAGGAGAACAAATTAACAAATTTTGTTTATGTCATATTATTAGTTATGGAGAGAAAAGTGCTTGTTCAGCAGCCTTCTTAAAACTAATTTCACAAACATTTTTGAGTATAAACTACTGGTATCTTTCTGCCAAAAAGAACCTTTGTTTTAGGTCAGTTTTGCGGCACATTAAAAGCAGAGTTTTATTCTAGTGTAATGTAAAATTGATTTTTATGTAGATAACTTGATTCTTTCTGGCTATTGAATCGCATATACATGATGTCATTTTGGTTAATATTGTTACAGAGTGTATTACAAATGTGGTATAGAAATTTAAGTGCTGCTTAGTTGTACTTTTCATGGTTAGACTACTCTTAATGTGGGTCCATGCTATGTAGAAGATACTCCTTCAAGTATGCGTTTTGTGGTTCGCTGAAAAATAGCTTTCTGCAATGTGACTGCAAAACCAACAAAACATGGGGTCAAACATTTCCTAGTGCAGGCTGGCCACTTCAGCAGGTGTGAGCATCAGTGGTTGGTAACGAGTAGAAAGGAAGTGATAATTATTCATTTGCAGACCAGCAGTGAGGTTTATATGCAGGAAAGCTTTGGGCTATCTGGCTTTCTGCTAAGTTGAAAGATCTTTTTGCGTATGCTGTTTTCTTCAGTTGTAATATTTTTGGCAAGTCAATAGTTTATGTTGGTAGAAGGAAAAAGGTATATACAATTAAGACTGTGCATGACAGGTTGTGTTAAGAAATTCTTGGCTAGCACAGCAGTCTTGTCCTTTTGAACAGTGATATAATTGTTTTGATCAACAAGATAAAGGTGAGATCTTGGCCTCACTGAAGTCACTGGGAGTTTTGCCATTGACTTAGTTTAGTCAAGATCTCATTTATTCCACGGTAGTGTATGTTATTTTTTACATATAGTCGTGTAGTAACCTATACAGTTAGCAGAATGCAACTGAAATAAACTTTTAAAAATGCATTCAGAGTTGGAATTCACTTCTTCAGGATGGAGTTTATTCAGTGTTTGGATAAAAAGGAAGGCACAGGTAATGACTGTAACACATTGCAGGTTTGGTTTTAGCAAAAACGATAAGATAAACACCGAATTAAGATCTGGAAGGAAAAAGAAATACAAAATTAGGGGTCTATAAAAGTCCCATATTTTTTTTTTCATGCAACTTTAGCGCAATTATGGGAATGCTGTTGTCTTATCTTCATGACAAGTGCAGAGATGAAGTGATAAAGAAAATAATAAAATCACATTAATTCATTCCCATTAATTCCTACTGAACACTGAGTAGGAAATACTCAACATGTAGTATTAACAGCACTACCAAAGATTTTGCGAGGTCTGGCTTCAGCAGCTGCCAAAAATGTGAATTTGAAATACATTTTCCTTACTATTTTCATTTTGATTAAAATCTTTAATTGAGGAGAAGATAGGAATCATGGAGAAGAAAATGAAAGCAACTTAAATTTAACTTGTTTAATACAATTGTAATTTTACTGTACAGTTGCTTTTAATGCAACTCAGCTACAAATAATTTACTTTACTGCTTATGGCATAAACTGTAACAGACAAGGGCTTGTCATATAATTGGCAATTAAAAAATTCTTCCATTTAGCTGGTGCACAAAATATACTACAAGTGTTAGAGAGCTCACAGGATAAGATGAATGGTCTGCTGTAAGTACAATTTCATGTTTGAGAAAGTGCAGATGCTGCTGCAAGATGTATTATATTTCCATAATCAGTGATAGATAATAAGAATTGTTTAACAATCCATATCCTTACATGTGCACTTAAGCTATGGGCAGATCAATAAAAAATCATTAAGCTTGGTGCCAGCTGAAGGCATTATACTTACAGGCTATTTGGCTACGTAACAGAAACTAAATCTGGATTTGAATAACTCCATTTAGACAAATCATTTTCTAGACAGTGTATTTTTTAAATTCCTCCTCTACTTCTGGATCACTTGGAATGGGAAAACCTATACTCATTGAATGGGGGTTTTTAGTATTTTCAACATTTTTTTTGCCAGTATAGGAAGGAGGTGTAGCTTGAGTGTTAATGTGGCTGTTGTAGTGCTGCATAGTAACAATATTTTAATCATTTAAACTTATATTTAATGTTATTATTTCCAGAGTCTGTCTATGAAATGGTGGTTAATATATGTAAAATACTATACGAGGGCGTATTCTCAAGTAATTTATGAAGATAGTATTGTATTGGTCTTTCTGAGATGATTTAATTAACGGGAATTAGAAGTTTTCTATGCTCTGCTCTGCTATCGCTGTTCACTAAAGAACAGTGGGGCAGAGCTGAGGCATTTCTGGTGCTGGTATTATTCTTCGCTATTTCTTTTCAAGCCTTTCATTAGCAGTGACATAGAAACGTAGTGAAAGAGAAGCTAGAAAGGGAATAATGTGGCTTCTCACACTTTATCGCCATGTGTGTAGCCTTTGCTGCAAAAGATGATAAAATTTAACACTTCCAGTATCCCATATGTGCTCTTCCTAAAATTAATGAAATATTTCATTGATACCAAACTCACAGTCATTTGTTGTTTTACTTTAGCTTTGGATGTATAGGAAGAAAACTTCAGGAGCAAATGTTAAAATGACTGCTCAGTACAAATAAACTTTCTCAAGTCTTCATAATCCTGTAACGTACTGTCATGTACTAGTACAGTGTTGATGGATCTGTTGCATTTTTGATGCTGGTCTTATTTCATAAATATTACAGGAGGGCGAAAGTATGCGTTAACCTGTAGGGCGATGTTTGTTGAATATGAAATCATGAACAAAATTTTCAGTTTCTGATCAGGTCAGGATGGTAACATTTAAAACATGAGCAGAGTGCACACTGAATCCTCAGTGTAAACTTTCACTCTCAGGATAGGCTGCTACTGCTATGCTTTACTTGGTATTATAGATGTGACAAAATTAAAGCAAAGGGAGAGAGAACACTTCTTTGCCACTTTGTGATACGTATTCTTGGCCTTTTGTCACTCTGTGTATGAAGTTAGTAAGCTTCTTTTATATGGAAGGAAAAAAACAAGAAAATTTCTGATTTGTTGCAGTCATTTTGAATAGACAAAAGAATTAGAATGCAACAGACCTTCAGTGAGCTTCACTATGCAGTAAATTCTTCATAAGAACATGGTTTGTTTTATTGTTATTGTTTTTGTTTTTTAATGCAAAGAACTGAAAAGAACATGATATTTACATTTGTTTTTAGAAGTTGCATCCCATCAAGTTATTCCTTGCAATGAAGAAGCTCAGTTCAGGATGAATTTTGTTGATGTCTCAGAGAGTGAAAGTTGATCTTAAGTGAGACAAAAATAGTGTATCAGCCAAAAGGATGTCACGGAATTTTCAAATGAAATACTTCTGATATCTACTGATATAAAGAGGAGAATATTTGCCAGCATTTTTAGTCAATTTGGCCCTAAAATATTTAGAGTATCTTCTAATTTTGTGCACCTTGTGGGATCTAAGAAATAGCATATGGTGTTATTAAACTATTTACTTAAAATACACTTGCAAAAGACGGTGTTCTTACAAGAAGCTCATCAGAAGTTCGATGACAGCAAATGACAGTTGAATGGTCTTTGTATTGTCTCTCAGGTTTTTTATTTGGACTTGTTAGTTTCTTTCAAGTGATGTACAAGTAGAGAAAGAAAGTATGTGTGAGAAATTAGTGCTGTGGCTAAAGATGAAAGAAAGAAGAGCAAGGGGTGTAGCAGTAATAGCACTATTTTAATCTGTAGCTTTGTAGGGAAAAATCCTCTAAATAGTTTAAAGCATATCCACATTTACAGGCAGCTAGCTTGATTTAAGAATGGTTTTAGAAAGTAGAAGTCAATTTCAAATCATGCTTAACCTGATCTTTCAAACCAGTTAGGGTTTTTAGCCTAGATTTTTTTTGTGTCTAGTTCTGTAAAATGGGTGTACTGTTATCCTGAGTATATATAAACTGCACAGAGATGTTTTGGACCGACCTTGGTGAATTTCTTGTTATGGTTAGAAACTAACTGGATTGTTTATGGCTCTCTTAAACAAGCCTGCCTTGTTGTGGAAAAGCCTCTGTTTTGTTAAATTTGTCACTTTAGTGTCACTGAATTTTCCTTGGAAACTGAAGATTAATATCATTATAAGAAAAAAGTTGCAGTATCAAGGGAGGCTAAAATAAATGTTCAGCCTCACAGTTAAGGAAAGGTTAATCTTTCTGTACTATGCTGTAGGATATAATGGCTTATTTGAGATGAATTGATGGTCACGTATATTGTTAATCAAATACAGAAAGTCTTCAGAAGTCCTATATGGTATAAATACTCACTTCAAACTATGAATTTGACATTTTTTTTTTTAACTTACAGGCTCTTATGCATAAGTTCTCATAAACTGTTTGCATTGTGGATCATACACAGGACGTTGAAACTGAGACGTGGTGATATGTCTGTTGTTCCTGTGCATAAATTGATGTGTATATTAGATCATAAGATTATTGACAAGAATGTAGCTGTGATCGCACTCAGAAAAGGTCAGAGTGCAATGGTACTCTACAAGCCTGTGGTTAAAACTTTACAGTCTAAGATAAATGAAGAAAATACCCATCACTTTTTGACACTTGCATTACTTCACATCATTACTTTTGAAGTTGCAAAATGCTCTCAGGCCCACCCTTTCCTTGCTTCGTGCCCGATAGCATTTTTTTGCAACTATATCCACTTGAAGTCCTGCTTCACCAGCACAAAGAAAGGTGCATGGAAGCTATCCTTCTCTTTAGACATGCCATATCATTTCCACTGGCTTGTAGTTGTTGCAGAAGTATTTAAGTTTCACACAAGTGCCTCTTTTGCATTACTGGAGTTATTTTTGAACTGTTTCTATGTTTAAGAATGGAAGACTTGTTTATGGAAGACACAGATTTTGCCCAACTCTTACTGAAGGTATGGTGCTTGATGTTGGTAGGGAAGGAAGTGGATGGGAGTCAGAACACTAGGAACTCATGTTAGATGTGAGATGGCAAAATATTTTTTGCTATGTCAAACACTGGAGCAGGTTGCCCAGAGAGGTTGCTGAATCTTTATTTTGGAGATACTTGGAACTAAATTTGATGTCTCTGAGCAACCTAGTCTAACTGGACCTGCTCTGATCAGAGGTTTGGACTAGATGACCTCTAGAGGATCCCTTGCCACAAATTATTTCATGATTCTTACTAGTAGCTTTTGTGTGTTTTTCTGTTGTGTTAGTTTTCAGCTAAGTGAGTTCCCAGATCTGATGCGTCACAGCTTCAGATGCACCTTTGTGTCGGCACATAGGAGATAATGGGCACCAAAAAATAGAATGTTAAAATGAGCTTTCTGTTTTTATTGAAGACTCATATGACTGATGTAAAATACTTGTAAAGCTGCAGCTTATGATTCAGTTGTATTGCCAGATAACTTTTAAAGGGATAAATATTTTTATTTTAAAAAAGTCAGTGAAAGACAACAGCACAGATATGCAGGCAAAGAACAATATTATATATTCTTGTGTTCAATAAATGTTTAGATGTTGTGAGTCATGGTTTAGTGGGGTTATTGGTGGTAGGTGGACGATTGGACTGGATGATCTTGTAGGTCTTTTCCAACCTTGCTAATTCTATGCATCACTAAAAGCAACTCTAAACTTGCTTCTTTTGACTTTTTTTTTTCCTTGAGTGCTGTGATTGTGCAAAGTAATCTGTAAAATTCTGTCATTTCAATTCATTCTGTCCAGTTACAGGCTTTTTCTAATATTTTAATTCCCATTTTAAATAGCATTTTATCCTGTAGTAAAATAGTATTTTATCCTGTAATCTTCAGATTGCTTTCTATCTTGAAGATGAGGTATAGATTGCTACATTGTTTTGTTTAACCTGTGTATTACAGACTTTGTTAATTTACCATAAACTTTGTTTAGCATGTACTAATGTTGTATAAATAAAACAAAAACATGATTTGAAGAGGAAATGGACTGGGGGCTACCCTTATGGTGTGACTGCTACTTTGTACTTGACCTGGTTTCAGGGTATCCTGTCACAGTTACAAATCAGTTTTTAAAATAAGTAACCTTTTATCTCAATTGGGCTAAAAGGTGATCCTTAAAACCTAGAGAACTGAGTAAGAGGGTTAAAAAAGCCTAATGCATAAAAATAGCTGATTTGAGAGAGTCTTATATTTCATTTTCTCTGTCACTCTATTTATCGTGTTGGACAGTAGCAGCAATGTCAACTTTTTTAGAAGAAGAAGCAGAACAGTTAATCCTCTGCCTTCCCATGTTAAAAAAAAAAAAAAATCTTCTTTGTTTCAGGCATGGCATTTTATTATAAAAACAGACCTTACTTTCTCCGAAGAGTTTTGATTTGAACACAATTCTAAGTATTTGTTATCTTCTTTTGAACATAATTCATATGATGACATTAAGCAAGTTGAGTCTGAACAATTCAATGCCAAGGTTTTCCTGAGTTATAGGGGATTTTTAGGAACACAGTTTCTTGTATCTTTAAATACCATGTGTTTGGTAGAAAGGCCATTGGCAGTTTTTTAAAGTCAGTTCTCTTTGGGGTGCTTCACAAAAGGAATGAAAGGTGCCTTTTTTTTGTTTGTTTCAGAAATAGGAAACTTGTGTGGTGATTGTCATCACCATTTTTATTTCCTATCTATTAGTCTTAGACCTGTCAAAGTAATGATGTTTGCTTCAGTCTTTTGCACAGAAGCAAAGTACTCAGATTTTGTCACAGTATGGTAATGCTAGGTATCCTCATGATAATTTCATCCTAAAAATCAATTCCGGAGAGTTTAACATTGTAAAGTATTGAGCTAACTCAAGATAACACTTGGATTGATTTGATCAATAGTAAATACAGTAAATAAAGTATTAAATACTAATGGAATTGAAGTAAATATATCATGTATGTTTCTTATTGCAGAATTGGAGCAGAGATATTTTATTATCATTTGATTCATTCTTAGCTGCTAGTACAATTAATAAAAATCATAGAGTTGATCAGTGAGCAAAAGTGAAGTATCTGCTAGTCTAAAGAAATGTAATGTCACTGAGGTCTTGCATGTTATTGACAAATCTAGTATTTGAGTACTATTGATGAGAAAGTAGAAATTTACAATGCATGAAAGCATGCTGTCTCTGATGTATCCAACAGAAAAGCAAGCTTTTCCAGTGAGGATTGCATTTCAAGCTAAAAGAGGAGAGATTTAGATTGGATATAAGTTTTTATGATAAGGGTGAAGGGTGAAGCACTGAAACGGGTTGCCAGAGAGGTGGTGGATGCTTTGTCCCTGGAGACATTCAAGGCTGGATGGGGCTCTGAGCAACCTGATGTAACTGTAGGTGTACCTTTTCATTGCAGGGGAGTTGAACTAGATGATCTTTAAAGGTCCCCTCCAAAGAAAACAATTCTATGATTCTGTGATTTCTGTTGTGGAAGGAAACTTTTGCATTATAAGCAGGAGAATGCTGTTTTTCTCTTTTCGATGCCTTGATTTTCTAGGCCTCTTCAGAAGTGCTCAAAGGATCTATCTGCTGTTTAACTTGGCCTGATAAACGTTTATAGGTTTTATTTCAAGTAGTATTAAAGGAAAATGATTGTATTCATGTTTTTTTCATCAATGTGTTGCTTATTTCTAAGTAGTATCTGGAGATGCAGAACAACAGAGGCTAACTTATTATTCCCTTAAAAATACACTGATTACTTATATTTAATTTCTGCAACCTGAATTTTTATATTTTATAGTCAGACAAGTCTCCAAAGATAAATTTAGTAAGTTTGGTCACCAAATACTTTTGGGAATCAAAATTGTCAAAACTAGAATTTTTAATTAAATATTTTTCAATAATAATGTTGTTCCCAGGATTGTTGCATTTTTTATTTTCCATTGTGAACTAGCAGTTTACTCTATAAAACTGATTGAAGTAGGCAAATAGCCTATTTTGTTCACAGTGCATGTCATATTAATTTTGAATTCTCTAGTTGAATATTACTAGATAAATAGAGAATACTGGTTCAGTGAAATTCTCATGATCAAATAACTAGTCATAATTAGATGACAGATTTAGTAGTCTGTTTCATCGTGTATTTGTTGTATCTTCAATATTATGGGGCTGGGGAGAAGAACAGCAAAAAATGTCCCAGTTCACAAGGTCCATCTCTGTGTTAGAATAAGGTAATTTAAGGCCACTTGTAAATGCAGTTGTTCGCCTCACTGTTCATGTTCATGGGCTGGTCAAAACCTTTGCTCGCTCTGTAGTCAGAAACTAAAAGAACATTTCTGATCATTTTTTTTCTTGTTCCAAGTGTGTCTTCTATTCCCCTAGACACTGGGGATTTCTGTCCTAATCGCTTTGTTTCTAAAAATCAGTCCATTCCATTCTAGTCCTCTTAGCTAAGCAAGGTTGGTTCTCTGCTTTGTGTGTCTGTAAGTTAGGTTGTTTGTATTTTATCTAAGTAGCTTTGAACTGAATTTTTTCAGGTTTATTTCATCTGTTATGAACATGGCAAGAAGACCTGAACACAGATGTCTTATTAGTGCCTTGTTCAATATGAACTACTTTCATATAACTACTTTCTTGAGCCTTCTCTGGAGCATTCACAGGTGGATTTCAGCATTGCATTCATCTTTTTCATGGTCGTCACACTGGAACCATTTTTTCTTTCCCTTAGCATCCTGTGATTACTTTAGCGACTATTGTATCTTCTTTCATTTCCATGACATCACTATTTCTGATCAAGTAATTTCTCCTCCTAATATTAAAGCACTTGCAATTGGTATTGGAATCTGATCTTACTGGACTGTGTCTTAATTTGATGTTTTGTCTGTTAAACTGCTTTTTAATCCTTTTCCAAATTGAACAATTCTGCAAACTAGTCCACCACATTGCTGCTGTGAAGTATTACTTTACTACTTTAACTGTGCCCTTTTGAGCATCTACAGTTGATACCCAATTACTATTCCGCTGTCTTCTGTCATCCACGATATATATGATATTGTATCTCTTATCAGTAGTTTTTGATTCTGTATTTTTGTCCTTGTTTATTCCTCCAAGGCAGACATAGAATACTCACTTTGAAAGTCTTGTGATATGACTGTATCACAGAACACGTGGAAACATTCCTAAGTACTGAAAATGCAAGCAAACTGCAAAGACACAAACATTTGCTCTTTTCAACTTCTGCCTCCAGGGAATGAGGACACACACTCTTTCTTCACTAGCAAGATCAAAATTTGTGTAAGCTTATATATATATATACATGCAAATGTATAGAGTCTGTGTCTGCATACATATTTACTTTGGAGAATGTCGTGTGTGCTTCAGAAATATAGAAGTGTTTCAATTGAGGATAGGATAAAAACATTTGTCTAAACCTTCTAGATTTCTGAGTACCAGAAGGGTTTGGTATCAAGATAGCAACAGTCAATTCTAGTCTTTCTGCTTTCACTATACGCTGAAGAAAGGTCAGAGACTACATAAAGACAACATTGTGAACACTTTTACAACAAGCATGCTCTGGACTTTCTAGTTGTTTCAGCAGCTGTGTGAACACTGACTTTCCAGAGTTCTCTTGGAATGTATTGTCAGATAGAAACCAGAACTGACAATAGAAATTACTTAGAATATACTTTAAGAAAAAGAAAATAGGGAAACTGTTTATCAGAGGGAACTAACCTATTTAATTTTTTTAATGTAAATTAGTTTAAAAAAACCATCCAGTAGCCTCCTCACTGCTGGGCATTACAGAAACAATGAAATAAATAAAACCTCTACGGAACTGTCTCAATGAAAACAAAATGTTTGATGTAAAATGCTTTATATATTCCCCACATACAAACACATTTCCTTGTGACACAAAATAAATTTACTTATGTATTTAAATCAGACAAACCAAAGCCAATAATGAATGAGCCCTTGCACATTCCGTCTCTTGATCTCTGAAAGATAAATGAAGAATGATGTCCCTTGAAGTATGTGGAAGACAAAATATTCTATGACTTCTGCTGCTGCAGTATTTAAACATTTCGAAGAAAAAACCTGTACTGCTAGAGTAAATAGGAGCTGCAGTTAGCAGTACATTGAATGCAGGGAAAAGGCCGCAAGCTCCTGTCAAAAACAAAATACCAGGTGTTATGTCAGGCACCGTACCCCTAAAAATACGATTGTTTTTATTGTTATGGTTTTCATTAAGAGTTGATCTCCCCCTTGGAAACTTATTGTTGTAAAGTGATTTTTTCATGCTGTTGCATAAAGGCAGATTAAAGACCTCCAAATACTACACAACTTGGCGATAATTACCTCTCCCAACACACACCAGAACGCATCACATTTTTCAGCTGGTCTGTGCTCATTAAGTGAATAGGTAGTTGGAAGACAGAGCAGATTTATATGACTGAAGCACAACCATCACCATTCATCCTTTGTTCGTAGAGAGTAACAAATTACCTTTAATATATGTTGAATGGCCTTATACAGTTTAGTGTTATTGCATTCTTAGACCTGTGTTAGTGAGGGTACTTCTGGATGTTAATTCTGATTGTGTTCTTGGCTGAATGTCCAGTAATGCTTTTGTAATGAAAACAGCTGCTGGGTCTGTTCTTAGCAATGTGCTTTCTTAATGCCATTCATATTACTTGCATACCACATGCGCTGAACCTCATTCTGGAATAATGGCCAAGACAAATCGATGATTATAAACAGCATATTTCTCCTGTAAAGAGGTTGTACTACTGAAGTACCCTGAACTTCTGAAGTCAAGATTTTATGGATTCAAGTGTGTTCAAGATATTAGAACATACTATGAGCTCAAGCAGAAGTCACCCATGATTGCTGCATGTTATCTCTGCATAGCTCTTAATGCAAATAGTAGCAATTGCAATACCGATGCAACATATTATAAGACAAACTACAGAGTTTATGAACTGGGGATTTTTTTAAGAAACATTTCAGTAAAACAAGGGTAAAGCAGAACACCAGCCTAGTATGTTTCTCTGTACTCTCATTGAAAGTATATTTAGTGATCTACAGTGACTGACCTTGGACTGCATACTCAGTTACTATGATTGTTTGTTAATTTATTACTTCAGTGGAATGCAAGACAGAAATGTTTTCCATCATGTCATTGATGCTGGTTAAGTCAGCTCAGGCACAAAGAGCAACAACAGAGTTTCATGACTAAACAATTGTAGCCACACTATTGGATTTAAATGCTACGTCCTGAAATCTGTAACTGATTAATTAGCTACTCTACATTTTGAGAGCAAATACTTGAACTAAATCTGAGTTATTTCTCTACTGCAAGGTGTAACTGTGTGTTCATTATCAGTGAGATGCATTTTTTAAAGATTCAAGTTCTTCTCTTTCTCTCTTCTTCTCTTTCTTTCTATGTTTCTCTACTCTTTCTCCGTATATGCTGCAATGAAATATACTCACATTGCAGATGTATGACTATTCAAATGAAAGACTCTAATGCAGACTCAATCTGTGAATGAATATTCTCTGGATTTTATACTCCCAAATATGTAATGATTTCTTTTGTAGATGGTATTGTTCTATCTTCTTTCTGGGAAGCAGCAGTACAACTACCTAGGTATAGAGCTTTGTCATGGTTTTGTGATTTTCGGTTATTGGTATTCCACATCATAACATCATGTAGTGGACATACCTAGTTCTCAGAAGAGAAGGACTACTACAGTCCCCACGGTACTTTGCTCCTTTGTTACCATTTTCCAGCTGGAGGGAAAAGATAGAAGCTCGCAGTATAAAAACTTGCAGATCACGAGACCTCATCCCTTTTTCCGCCGTCTCTCGTCTTGGCAGCACCTCGCTCTCCAGCCGTCTTATCGTCGGTAGTAGAGTAAGGCCTACCTTGATTTTGGGACATTCTCTCTCTCTGTATTGGATTTATCAGCTTAAATTGTAATTATATTGTATTATAGTGTGTTGTTTTGCATTCCGATATCTTATTTAGTAAATTAGTTTGTTTCTCCTCAGATTGTTGCCGCTGTTCTTTGCTCTCAGGGCCATCTCCCTACCCTTTTCCCCTTTCCCTTTTTCCCGGGACGTGGGCCCTTGGGTCCCCCGTCCCCTTTGTCACGGAAATCGGGCCTAACACCCGTAAACCGTTGACAAGCTTGCAAGCAGTGTTTACCTAAACAAAATGGCTATTTTCTGATGAACAGATCCCCCCCCCCTCCCCAATCTACAGGACTGGTAAATTTAGCTAGTTTTTAGAGCAAAGAATCTCTAATGCTTTAGGCTGTATTTTTAGTGTACAAGTCCCCACAAGAATCAACTGAATATGCTTTTGCCTAGAATTTTGGAATATTGGGGAAATAATGTTCCTGTTTAGATTATCCCTGTTGTTACAAAGGCATACACATAAATGAAAGACCTACTAATTACTGAGCTTTCTGCTCATATTTTAATCTCTCTTACTGGCAAAGACTGCCAAGGAAGCATTTTTATCTTCTTTCTGTAGTCTCTTTAAAAGAGTTAATGAATAGTTTAGATTGTGATTGACTGGAAGAGAAAGAGGAAGCTCAAATGGTCTTTCCCTCAAAGTACCTTTTCATTCTTTAGATGTATACTACTTCTGTTTTCCTGTTTTTAAACTTTTGGAGCCATATTAAAACGTGTAAAAACATGGTGATAGGAACCTGTAGGAAAACTGTTAGTACTTAATTTTTTTTTTCAGTATGTATTATGTTTATGTTTCCTTTGGGTGTGGGTGTCTTTTTCCAACTTCAGAACCAAATGTGTCACAAAAACAGATGTAGTGAAAATAAACAAGAGGAGTTTCATTTCCTTTGGTGAACAAAGTTCATAATTAGCTTGACAGTAATTTTATGCAAGTTGCACCCTATCAAGCAATCCTGCTGACCACAGCTTTCTTCTTGGATTTATCATAACTGATAAAAGATCTGTGATGTCAGACAAGAATTTAGCTACACAGAAAAAGGGGGAAAGAGTGGGTCAAATGTAATATCGTATTCTAGATGTTGTTCCTGCCAACAGTTAATGGGGAAATTCATATTATGAAGCACTGTTTACAGACTGACATCTGGAGAACTTCTCAACTTGGATCATTTCCAGTCAGTAGATATATGTACTATTCTTCCTTTCCCCAACCTTTTCCTTAATTATTTCTCTTTTCTACTTTGTACCATTTGCTTAATAATCAATGAATGTGAATGATTCTACTACTGTGACTCGTAGGACTCCAGATAGATTAAAAAATGCTTGCTAAAATATATATTGTGTGGCTACTTTTTGAAACATATGCAAGGATATATAATAATTCAGAGTGATTTCTTTGACTTAAAGTAAAAATTCTGTTAGCCTCTGACCAAAGAAGGCAGAATAGATACCCTCAGCAGAACCCCTGCAGAACGTAGTTCAAACGAGCTTAGAGTCCTAATGGGAAAGAGACTTTTTTCAGGCTACTGGTACCTGTCAGTCTGAGTATTTTTGCAAAATGATGGTCTGCTGTGGTGTAAAGATTATATTTGCTAGATGCAATCTAGCGAAGATCTGTTTGTGCCTTATCCAGTTTCCTGTCTGGCCAAGTGAAAATTTAACACTTCTTGTTTTTATTCCTGCAGAATGACAATTTCCATATTATGGTCCTCACTTCTTCCTGTAGGGAATCATAGCATGTTGTCAAGCGTATCCATTTTTATCATGAGGGTGGGCGCCTGTGCCAAGTGGATCAAGAAAATTGAATTTGCCATGAGTTTAACTGGAAGAAGCAGACACAACTTAATTTTTTTTTTCTGCAGGTTGACGTGAATGAGGGTTCAGTCATTTTACATAGCCCTGGGCATCGAAACAGTCTGAGCGATATAGCTCAGCAGATACTACTAGTTCCTTCAGTTATAAAGCAATATTGAAAGAGGAAGATGTGAAAAGCAGTGGCACAATGACCTTGATCATATAAACCTAATTGCCACAAAATGTCACCATTGTATTGCTTTCTTGTTCCATCATTCATTTAAATAATTATTGGAGTGAGAATCCTGGGTGAAATCCAGGCCTTCTGAGCACTGTTCTTAGCACACTGAATTAATTTCTGAAGCAATGGTATTTATAAGACAAATCGTATGTAAAAGTTATTTGTATCCTTGCAGAAATAAGAAATAATTACTACTGATAATACTGAAAATTATGATACTATTGCTCTATGTGCTCTGCTTGGACTTTCTTTATATGTAAAATAATCTATGATTGGTAACATTTCAGTCCTGACTATTTTCTGTCAAGAAATTAAAGTTATGGAGAAGGTGAATTTTGCTTTTAATTTTAGTACATTCTGATAGTATCTGTTGATAGGTAAATTTTAACAAATCTAGCACATCAAAATCAAGAGCAAGAAGTCTTGCTTCCTTTCAGAAAGTAGCATTATACCTAAGGGCAAGTAGGCCTTTTCCAACTCTTATTCAGTTACTGTCAATGTTGAGGGCTAATGACATACTTTGGCATCAAAAGTCATTGATTCTCAAAGCCATATAAGTTAGAGAATTTCAGACTTCAGAGTGAGCCTTGTAAAAGTTTTTATTTCCATGTAGAAATTCAACAGGTGCTAATTAACTGAATGAGTTTTCACTCATAATGTTAAAATTTTTATAAAACCTTTTAAAAAGTATGATACCATTCTTAATGGTATCTCACATTCTTATCCTGTGTTTACAGATTTCTGTTTAACAGGGTAGATTTTATCTGAAGAATAAGAATGAAAGATACCTAAATTAACTTCTAAAGCAGTGCTTTCCATTTAACCAAACTGAGTTTACATTTTAGTCATAATTTGCAAATGGGAACAGAAATACTAATTTACTTATTTTTATTTAGGTTGTAGGTAGCTTTATATTTAATGCTGTGCCCCACTGTTGTGGTATTTTAACATGGCAACATTTTCTCATTTCCCATTTTCTCCTTCAGCTTTACAGCAGCAACCCTAAATAGCTGAAGCTATCATGGGTCATACAACATTGTTGATGAGTTCACTCCTAACCTTCCTTTCTAACAGAGAAGATTGGCTTGCTTTAGTCAAATGCAAATCCATGATGTGTCTTACACTTTTTATCAGAGTGTATCTGGATTACAGTAGCTCATGCCTTCCTTAAAAATAAAGGATGCTGTATCAGTTCTTCAGTTGGTACTAATGAGTGCCTTCACAGTATTCACTGGAGCAGCCATGCTCTACCCTAGCTAGACACTGTGGTACATTTCTGCAGGACATAGTTTCAGAAGCACTGGCAACACACAACTTGAGCAGCTGCAGCTCTCCTACTCAAGGATGCAACATTATTTTTAACAGTTGTTTTATTTGCTTGTATTTTTAAAGGAGAGAACAACCTTGATATGCTGTTCATAAATTTGTACTTTCAGAATGCAGTAAATAGGTACATGCATTTGTGTACCAGCTAGTAGTGGTCCTGTGAAAGAGATACAAACTTATGTCCTGAACCAACAAAATATTTAAATAAGAGCTTAATTTGAAAGCAGGTGACCATTTGCCTGTAGTCAGTAATAGAGCCTGTGCTGCACTCTATTGGGTTTTAGATCAGGTGTTAATTTGAAGTTGCTGGACAGAGGTTCAGGCTCCAACAAGATCTGCCCAGAATAGCTAAAGGTAAGATATAGAAATATTAATTATTTGACACGTGGGAAAAGGTAGCTTTCAAGCAGGGCTGAAAAGCTAGTACTTTAAAATGCTCCTCCCTGCTTTGAAATCTGAAGAGCTCACAGTTGTGACAAGCTTAGCATGCAGACTTTATTAGCAAAGCATTTGTTGTAAGGCTGTGGTTTTTGTTGTGGAACATCAGTACTTTTTCCAAAGTCTTGATCACAGACTTTTGGGAAAATAAATTCATTACTCTGATCCATTGAAAGATACTGCCTTCAGGTAGTGTTACTGCTAGATTGTCCCTTATTTTAAACGTAACGTCCCCATATTTTAAACGTCCCCTATTTTAAACGTAAGCATTTAAAGTCATTGTGCTCTCTGATGAACTACTAAGAAAAGCAATATTGTAAAGTACAAATAATCCATTATATCCTGCATCCTAAGATGACTAATGAGTAAGGCATTGTAGTGTTACTGTACAGTGAAAGTGTTCCTGTTTTTTCATGTCTTTACCATGAAATAATTAAAAATACTGTATTTAAAAACCCATCCAAAAAAATATCATCGTATGTAATTCTCTGTGGCAAGCTAACAATCTTTATAAGGTTTGTTGACTTTGTAAAGTTATTTCATTCACATAAAATTACTTTTATTACAGATCTAGCTCCCAATAGTCTGATCTTTAACATAAACCACATTATTTCCAGCTTTTATGTGGAACCAGTTTTAAATATTCTGTGGGCTTAATACATTCAAACTTTTTTTTTAAACTAACATAAGTGGTAGAGAGAAGTCATTAAGGCATAACCAGTGTTCTGAACAATGGTAATGGTTTTCTTTCGCTTCACATAATTTTCTTTTTTAAGTTAAAGCTATTTCAGTTCTTGGGATTTCATGTCAGTTAATTTGTCACCTCTTTTCCTTAATTGTACACTGGTGAGTTTGTTTTGTTACATAAACACCACATTAAGGTTTTTCCCTTTTCTACTAGGTGGCTGTGCTACAATCCCAGAGTCTGACTTAGAGGAACAAGCAGTTGTACCGGGCTCCACAGCAGTGTTCACCAATCACAGGCACACTGCAAAGCAGAAATCCAACCCTGGTAAGAAAAGAAAAATTACTTTGTTTTGCTCAGAAATACATAGCTTGTCTTTTCTGAGTGCTTGTGGATCCATAAAACAAATGGCGTATTTTTCAGGATTTGTTAGCATAATTGTCAAATTTTCTTTTTTTAATAGTGCACTATATAGGATTCTGAATTTATTCAGTTACTTCAATTAAGAATAGGTAAATTGCAGAAAACAGTCATTGAATTGAATCATTTTACAGCTGAGAAGTTTTGTGCCACATAATACTTGAATTAGATTCTTTATGGTTTTATTCACAACCTCTTCAAGAGAGGCAAAATGAAATCGAGGTTGTTTTGGTGTAATAAAGGTTTGTTTTTTTTTCTGCAGTATGGTGGTTAGACTTTGTGCCAGCTGATTAAAATACAGTCATTACTTATCTTTTGTGGGAAGACTTCCTAGAATTTCAGAAAAATATTATTGGATATAATAAAATTATAATGGCTATAAAATATGCTGCATACGGCGATGACACATTTTCTGGAAAGACTTCATGCTGCCGGGAACTGTGATATAGTGTTAACATATTTTAAAAGCAGTACTGTAAAGTAATGCATTGCAGTTTAATAAAGTGCCTGCTAAGCTCTCACACTACAGCAATTTCCCATTCTGTTTACTAAGTCATACCATCACTTTTTTTCCCCTTGTTGTCTAATGTATCTTCATGATTTTCCCTGTAATATATGATTTTAAATGCATTTCAGTGTTGATCATAAATCAGTTGTGTTCAGTAGAAGTGTCTGTTGATGACAAGAATAGAAAAAAACATAGAGGTTGCAAATATCAATATTCAGATATAGATAATTAGAATTTTCTTATGCATCTGCAAAAAACAGTTACTTATTTGTTTATAGTGCATCCAAGTTCTTGTTTACCTGGCTAATTCTTTCACATATGTGCAAGATAGGCATGTAATTGAAGCATAGAATTAAATGCAATAGCAGAGTTTATGTGAGAAAAGGGAGAAAGATACCTTCTGCAGCAATGTATAAGGGCTGCTCTGATAATAACATCTTCTGTTTTATTATGTTGGCCCACAATCCAGAGGCAGGTGTTGGTGGTATGGGAGTAGAGACTGAACCTAGCCACCAATATCCTGTTACATTTTGTTGCTGTGTGACAGATGACGGCAGAAGGGCAGCCTGACAAAATGGCATCTGACATGGAAGCACCTATGAAGCAGAAGTGTGTCATCAATTTCTCCACATGGAATAAATTGTACCTATTGACATTCATTGATGCTTACTGAATTTCTCTGAAGACCAATCAGTGGCTGTGAGCACAGTGAGGTGGTGGGTGGTGCATTTCAGCAGTGGTGACACCTCCACTGGTGCAGATTTTGACTAATATGGCAGGCAGGCTCTTGCTCATGGCTGGCAAAAATGCATAGCTAGTGGTGGTGTCTGTGTTGAAAAATAGTGTTTTGTAGCTGAGAATTTGCTCTGTGAAATAGTATTACTGTGCTCTTTGTTGTATTTCCATGATAATAAATAGGAGGCATTACTTTTGGATCCACTTCCACAGGGTAACTGCCACAATGTAACTTAAAACTCCAGAATCTGCTCACTGAAACAGCCTGAAGCATCCAATGTAGGCCTAGAACTCTGACTTTTCCAGAGTGCTAATTAATTGCAGTCCACCTGGACTTCAGGTCAAAAGAAGCTGTCAAAGTTGACATGTGTATTGCTTAACCTTTGTCACATATATTAAGTACTGTCTTGGTAATGGAGAAGTACATCATCTTCATTATGTAGGATACAATCTTGATAAAATTCTGACTTCAGGCAACTACACTGAAAAATCAAGAGCGTATGGCAGGCATTCCCTCTTCTTTGTCTGATGCTCCGTTTTTCTGATCAAGCATGTGAGGCAGTAATTTAGAGACTGTGTTTTGGTGTTCTTCAGGAGATAGCGTTCTGTGTTGAAATAACCTGATCGCTGAAAAAAACTATCATGAAGGGAAAAGGGTAGAAATGTGTTAATGAACTCCAGAAACAGTGGCATGTTGACATGTGTATCCTACTGTAGGTCTTAGCCCGTGATTAAAAAAAACAAAAAAGAGAGAGAGACTTGAATCACACAGCTGGCTGTTGTTGCTTTGTAACTTTCTGAAAAAGGCAGAATGAATATTTTGAAAGCTTTAAACCAGTCTTTAGGTTTACAGCCATGTGTTACACCAATGAATTTAATTCATTCACAGTAAGAATGACTGCCATCTGCCAGTTGGTGCTGCAATATAGAGAGAACCTAGAATATTTGCCACTGAGCTGTCTGGAAATTCTAATTGCTACAAGTGTAAGAGCCAAGAGAGCTACTTAAACCATAAGGTAACACTAGGCATGAAATCACAGCATTGCAGTGTTTTTCTGTACATGATATTTTTGGCCCGATTTCTTGCTCAGGCACCAGAGACTGCAGCAAGAGCATGGTGAATATGGTGAGCCCTCAAAGGATATTTGTTATCTTCTGCATATATATACATCTGACTTTTCATTAAATTTAGCTATGCTCAACCAATAAGAGAAAAACAAAGGGAGAAAGTAAAATAAAATTTCTTTTTCTTGGTAGATCTTTCATTTCCTGAGGGAGGTGAACATAAGTTGAGAGTTTTTGTTTTCTTCTTGTAGATGGTAGTTGTTTTTTGTACAAAGGTAGTTCTGTTGCAGTGCAAAATAGACGCTGACCAGATTTCTGCATTTACCTAATGCACTTCATGGGGCTGTGTCAGTTCAGCTGATACGCTATTTATGAACCTGGGCACAATGGTGGAGACAGTGTGGCTGTATCTGCTCAGGTCAGGTGGTGGATGGCAGGACATTCAGTGAGAGGCCTCCTGACTGGGCGCACAGGCCCTTATGGTGCCTTGAAGCTGAGAGAAGAGTCTGGAGCATGAGTGTTATGAGGAGTGGCTGAAGGAACTGGGATTGTTTAGTCTGGAGGAGACTCAGAGGAGACTTTATCACACTCTACAACTACCTAAAAGGAGGCTGTGGAGAGCTGGATGTTGTCCTCTTCTCCCAATTACCTAGTGATAGGATGTGAGGTAACGGCTTCAAGATGCACCAGGGGAGGTTCAGGTTGGATATTAGGAAAAACACCTTCTCACAAGGAGTGGTGATGCATTGGGGTGGGCTGCCCAGGGAGGTGATGGAGTCACTGTCCCTGGAGATGTTCAAGAAACATATAGATGTGGTGCTTAGGAACACAATTTAGTGGGCAATATTGTTGGTAGGTGGACAGTTGGACTAGATGGTCTTAGAGGCCTTTTCCAACCTTTATGATTCGATATCACTGAGCAGGGAATATGAAGAGAAATATCTCTAGTATTAGATTTGCATTCATAGATGAAAATGGAAATCAAAGGAATAAAATGAGTCGATCAAGTTAGAGTATTCCAAAGAATTTTGAAGGTCACTGGAGAGCATCGGCACTCAAACTAGTAGACTACCATCCATCAGACTGGTGAGAAGTGTAGTTATGTACTTGCTCCATCTGGTGCCTGACCAAATTTTAGCAACACGATTTTGTACACGTTAAAATCTTTTAACAGTTATACACAATTCAATGTAAAAATGGAGTAGTGTAGCTGCCTCACTAGGAACACCTGTATTTCATCATGAGAAAAAAGGACAAACTCTGATTTCTCCCACTGATACGGCATGCTAGATTACAACAAAACTGAAGCAGTTTTCAGTAGCAATAGAAAAGCAAAACAGAACAAAGTGTCTTATCTACTGAAAAGAAATGTAATGCTTGAATTGCAAATTGTCTCAGCAGGAAGCATTGAGGTTCCTCACTGAGAAACAAGAATACTCTCCGAGGTGCTGTACTGGGACTTCCTGGCTTATAGTTAAATAGAAAAGTGCTGTTGAGGAGGTTGGAACACAGAGGAGAAATGTGCTAAAGAGGAAGTGTAAAGAGGAAGAGGAGTCCTGAATCTGTGCCAGACTGAGATCCCTTTCAGTGTATTTACAGTATTACTGCTGTGATGACTGCTTGCACAGATAATTTTTCGTTTAGCCTTGAAATGGCTAACTCCATCATTGCCAGCAACGTACCTATGATAGAACGGCATGGAACCCTAGCAGCTGAACTTGCCAAAACTCTAAATAAATACCATTTGTTTACATTGAATTGAACTCTTGCTGCTAATAAAGATCTGATCTTGCTGATCTCTTGCTATTGAGATGTGTGTGATGTACAGAGATGGGGGGCTGTCACTGCGTTGTATACTAGTATGCTCTTTGGGCATGTGAGAATTTTAAAAAACCTTTTGAATTTCATGAATAAATGTAGGCCTAGGAAAGAGGTCACTACCTTACATGTGTTGTGTGAACTATGCAAAGAACTCTAGAAATTAAGACCAGGAAGACCATGCTGTGCTATGGGGAAGTATGCCATAGGGTTGCATCCAGCCACAGATTCACAAGTTATCTAGTGCAAAATATTACGTTAAGACTTTCCAGGCAGCTGCTAAACATGTCAGAGACTTTGACCTTATTTGGAATAGCTCCTTTGGACAGCAGAAAATGAAGTCTAGTCATGCTGCAAGTCTGTGCAAGGACAGAAAGAATGATTCTAGCCTGATCGAATTATCTTTAGAGAGGGAATTAATGGTTGTATGGTATTTTCTTTTTACTCCTGAAATAGTTCATGCTAATTTTTTTTCACCCTTATCCAAATATGTAATGATTCTATAGTAAAGAATAAGATCAAGATCATGATATTTGGAAATGAATGCAATTACTGCAGTGGTACAAGTAGTTTCTTGACAACAACTTTCACTTTGAGTGAGTACAAAAATGCTTCTTTGAACATTCTCCATCCCAGTGAATGAAAAATAATAATTCTTCCTGCTTACCCCCTCAAGGCCCTGGGTCTATGTGAATTACACTTGGAGGGTAGCCTTAGCACGATAAATCTATTCATGCTAACTTTGATCTTGATGTTTTGGTTAGAGTGAGGACAGAGTAGTACAGGTTTTTTCTTGGACTGCAGAAGCCTGGTAGAGAATTTGAATGTGATTTGAAGTTCTGAGCCTACTTTGAAGTCTCTGTTGCTACATCATTACTTTTTCCATGAGCTTACAGCTACAATACCAATACAGGTACACTGACCTCTATTGCAATCACAAGTACAAATGCAGGGAATGTGGACTCTCACGGAGGTGCTATGGACTTCCTTTCTGTTCGTTATGCTCTATCTGTTGTCTTCTTTTTTCTTCTTATCAAATGCTGGTTTTCTTACTAGAGTTGCAGTGTTCTTGAGAGAATGAGTGGTTTGGTTTCAAGAAGGTTTTTTTTGTTTTTGTTTTTTAATGTTCTAGAAAGGTAAAATCTCCATTCTCAAGTTCTTAAATATTTCTGTCAGAGTGAGCTGGAAATGTGGTTTGTAGGAAATAACTATAAAAAAGTTCTAACTTTCTAGAGACTCTATTGTATATGATGAACAGCCTTAAAGTAACTTTTCTCTGAACAATTGAACTGTTAGATGATGTCAAATGAAATAAGCTTGACTGTATTTATCAGCATATATCCCTTAAAATATTCTAAATTGTTCATATACTACTGCTGCATGCTAATTACTACGAAAGAATTACCTAGACTGTATTTTTTAACCTATATTCCTATTCAATATTTTAGATATAAAAGATCTGTGTGCTCTTTTAGAAGTAAGGAGTTATATGCCAGTATATCATGAGTACCTCCAAGAAGCTGTTGGGAAACAAAATGAAAAACTAGTGTGAATTAGAGAATGATTGGGCTGAAAAATGTATCTTTGCCTTTGTTTCTTTTTTTGTTTGTTTATTTATTTATTTTTGGTAGACCAGTAGTGCATATCACTTTGCAATTGACTTAGTTGCTCAGGATTTTACAACACTGGGAGACAGATTTGTCAAGTTTCATGTCGTGCAGCTGTAGGAATTTTCACAGCATGTAAGACTTGATTTTCCTGGCAGAATTTTTTCGCCATGAGCCAGTAAATCTATCCCATAAATGATCTATCTAAACAAAGAAAGTCTTAAAGATTTTAGGGAAATACGTGCCTGACGTCGCTGTAATAATTCAGACTAACCATTGTGTCTTTCTGAGAGAGCAGCAGAGATGATGAGCTGGTATTTACATTTATTGCTTAAGTGCAAATATTTTGGAGAAGCTATTAATCAGACCAAAGCTTTGGCATTTACACTCGCTACTGTGTCACTACTGCTTTAGGTTAAATTCTTTGTATTTTGGTGTCATGCAAATTTTTAGATTATTTGAATATTAAATTTCCAAGTTTTCTTCTTGTATGATTATATTTAGTAAATTTATTCTCATAGTTTAATACTTACTGCATCTAAGACCAAAAAAGCACCTCAGCATTTATAATTATGTAATGTAATAGATTTTAACTGTCTAATTTGAAGAAACTGGATTATTACTTTAGATAAAGTACACAGGCAGCTATACAGAAATGATTGCAAAGTTAAGCTATAAACTCTAATAAAACCACATTTTGAACCAAATTTTTAAAATATCCTCGAAAGTTGCACCCAGACATTGCACAGTTCCACATCTTTTCCTACAAGCTTTACTGATGGTATTTTATTTGTTATTTTATGTTACTTTATCTACAGAATTGCATGATAATGTCCATGTTAATGTTGTGGGTGCAGTTTAAGAGGATCGTTCAACTATAGGTTTCTAATAAAAGATTACTGTCCTTAGTGTGCCGAGATAATTTCAGGAACCATTACATGATTCCAGCCCATAGAGTTACTTAGTTACTACAACCTTATGTAAACAATTCTTCTTAGTAAAGAAAATTGAAACCATTTTTATTTGAACTGTCTAATGACTCATTTAAATTTAGGTATGCACTTGATATTTTCTTGTGAATCATCATTTATATTAATACATAACTGTGTGGAACTGCAATCTACAAGAGTAACTTATCACAAAATGATGTAAGATAAAGTTTTGTGATAGAGTTTCATTTATTTGATTATAGAAAGAAATATTCTTAAACATTTGGATTTGTACAAACAGTTCAAGAGCTCTGGGATCTAAATTGTAAATTGTTGCCATCTAGCCACTGAGTCTTTTCATCTTTGTATTATACCTTTCTTATTATTATCTGTTACCTACACAAATGAGCAGAGAGACATCCTTGATTTTGTTTTAAAGAGTGTTTAAACGTGCTATAAAAAAAACTATGAAAAGAGTAGTTCTATTAAAATTTCTATTTGCTTTAGAAAGCAATGGCTTTTGAATTGAATTTTGAATGGTTGAATGAATCATTCAGTATCGTTTTCAGTGCAGGCTTCTCAGCAGTTCATGGTCACGGTTTTGAACCAATATTGTCTGAAGCTTGGCTACTCTATACTCTTGACAAAAAAAAAAGTAGTAAGAACAGGTCTGATTACAGGTGTAGTTTTTGGAAATCATCGAAGGGCCAACTAGTGGGATTCATCTTAAGTCAGAAGGAGTTACTGTGTCTCTGACAGTTTGAGTCAGTTTCAAGCATTTTGACAGATGAGTTGCACCGCTGTATTTTATCCTTGAGCTAATGAAGAGCCAAGTTTGTACTTGAATCACAAATGAATCTGGATTAAAATGCTGAAATCTGTGACAGCTGCAAGTAAGTGAAAGCTCCTTCAAGACAGCCTTATTGGAAGTCCACTTACTCATTTCCCACTGATGGTAGTACTGTGAGACTATATCCTTGTCTTTTTCTGTACAGGCATTGTTATCTAAAAAGGATACCAGGAGCCTGCAGCTGGGCCCACCTAATACTTTAAAATTGCTAAGGTTATTGTTTCCACAAGAATAGGTGCAAAGAAAATCCATGGGCTACAAAAAGCCTGTTTTTCTGGAGAGAGTTGAAGAGATTTATGGAGGTTTTCTTTTCCACAGAGTCTGTTTTTCTAAAGAGCAGTACAGCTTAAGAGATTAATGTGAGAATTCCTTCATTAAGTCAATACCAATTGAGTGCAATTTGTCCTTTAGTAGGAGCTTGTATATACATCACCTGTAAAATGTAGTGTTACACATGAGTAGCAAGTCTTATTTATATTTTAATAGTTGTAGTTTTGATTATATTATGAGGGCTGCTATGAAAGCAATACCTCCCATTTTACTATGTCAGCCTAGCATGTTAGAGGCGAATGTTGGTGGTATGCCAGTAGGGGTTGAACCTTCCCTCTGATATTCCATTACATTTTGTTGCTGCATGACAGACGGCAGCAGAGGGGCAGTCTGACCAAATGGATTCTGACATGCAAGTGTGTATGAAGCAAAGTTGTGCTGCTGAATTCCTACGTGGGGAAAAAATGGCAGCCATTGACTTTCACTGACACTTGCAGAACTTTTATGGGGACCAAACAGGGGATGGTGAGCACAGTGAGGTGGTGGGTGGTGCGTTTCAGTAGTGGCAACACTGACAATGTCTCACCTCTGCTGGTGCAGATTTTTCTGAGCATGACGTGCAGGCTTTTGTTCATCACTAGCAAAAATGCATAGCTAGCGGTAATGACTGTTGAAAAACAGTGTTTTTTAGCTGGGAATTTCCTCTGTGAAATGGTGTTATTGTGCTCTTTGATTTAGTTTACATGGAAATAAATAGGAGGCATTACTTTCTGAACAGCTTACATACCTTTGGTCTTCAGATTCCAGCAATGCCTTTGATCTGGTTAAAAAAATCCCCAAGTCTCTACTAAACTATTATCTACAGGAGTTGTATATAAGCAAAATATGAAGCCAGTCCTTTACCAGTTGATGATCATGTCTCCTATACTTTCTTGATAGTCTTTGAGAAATATAAAAATACCCAAACTGTTGTGGTTTCTAATGAGGTATTATTTAAATAATAAAAGGATAGAGAAACATTATTCAAATGCCCACTTAGTATTCCCAGCCAAGAAGGATTTTTTGACTGCCAAGAATTTTTATTAAATTTGGGTCAGTTGTTCATGGCACTGGAAAACAATGTTTGCAGGCATAAGAGAATGCAGACACTTCTTGTTTCCACCATCTGTCTTCATATAAAAGAGCTGATTGAAAAGATGTTCAATAGCACAAAACAAAACCAAATACTCCACTTTAAGACTCTTTGTGCTTCTGAAAAACTCTACTGAAAGTTTGAGGAAATCCTGAAAACTCACTGGGCTCTCAAAGGATTTGTTTGCCTGATGTGGAAACTCAGGGTTGGAGTTGTATGGTTTATGTTATATATGTCAGACTACACAATAAACATTACTTCTGTCCTTAAACTTTGAGTTTTACTGCCTTTCTCAGAATTTTGAAGTTAGTACTAATGTAATGATTTGACATATCATACGAGTATTAGTTAAATGCAGAATGAGGCTGTAAAATGGTTTTCCAGGTCTTTTTTTCCAGGTTACACAAGATGCCAAGACTCACTTTGTAACTTGTCGACATTGGCTACCAAAAGGAGATTAGGTCTAGATCTTTAGGAACTTCTGCTGGAAAAAAAGGCATTGTGGATGCATTAGAGGTTATTTTCCAAAATATCTTTTAGAAGTAATGTTGGTGTTTCATGCCCCTTTCCCCCTTCTCAATTCCAAAAGGCAGCCATCCACATTATGAGCTAATGGCTTAAATTTTCTTTAGAAAAAGAAGAAAGACTGTTTTTGAGATACAAGATTGCATGAAGTCACCTGAAACTGCTATTATCAGTTCTCCCCCAGGGCTGACTTTGCGACCTCTTCTAAAATAAGAGTTTTGAATGGAAACATTGAATCTTCTAAAGAAATACTGGCCTGTCTGAAATGAGGGAGCACATTCCCACATGCTCTTTGTTGGAGATTGTTACTGGATTTGCTAATAGGCTTTTCGTGTCATTTTGTGGAAATTATCAGTGCCATTATAGGCTACTTAGGATCATAGAATCACCAAGGTTGGAAAATACCTGCAAGATCATTCAGTCCAACTGTCCACCTACTACCAATGTTGCCCACTAAACCATTTCCCTTAGTACAACATCTAAACATTTCTTGAATACAGCCAGGGATGGTGACAACATCACCTCCCTGGGCAGCCCACTGCAATGCATCACTACTCTTTCTGAGAAGGTTTTCCTCATATCCAACCTGAACCTCCCCTGACACAACTTGAGGCTATTCCCCCTTGTCCTATTGCTAGTTACCCTGGAGAAGAGGCTGACCCCCACCTCGCCACAACCTCCTTTCAGGTAGTTGTAGAGAGCAATAAGGTCTCGCCTGAGCATCCTTTTCTCCAGATTAGACAATCCCGGTTCCCTCAGCTGCTCCTCGTAAAACTTGTGCTCCAGTCTGCTCACCAGCTTCATTACCCTTCTCTGGACATGCTCCAGGGCCCTGATGTCTTCCTTGTAGTGAGGGGCCTAAAACTGAACACAGTACTCAAGATGCGGCCTCACCAGAGCTGAGTACAGGGAAACAATCACCTCCCTATTCCTGTTGGCTACTCTATTTCTGATACCAGCCAGGATGCCATTGGCCTTCTTGGCCAACTGAGCACACTGCTGGCTCATGTTCAGCCAAGCGTTGACCAACACCGCCAGGACCTTTTCCTTTGCACAGTCTTCCAGCCACTCTGACCCAAGCATGTAGCACTGCATGGGGTTGTTGTGGCCAAAGAGCAGGACCAGGCACTTGATCTCGTTGAACTTCATCCCACTGGCCTCAGCCCACTGATCCCTTTGAAGAGCTTTCCTACCCTCAAGCAGAACCCTCTCTAACAGACAGCCATGCCACTGCCCATCCTTCCTTGCCTACCCAGTCTAAGGAGCTTATAGCCATCCATTGCAGCATTCCAGTCATGGGAGCAATCCCACCATGTTTCTGTAATGGCAACTAAGTCATAGTTTGCCTGTTGCACGGTGGCTTCCAGATCCTCCTGTTTGTTGCCCATGCTGCATGCGTTGGTGTAGATGCACTTCAGCTGAGCCATTTGCCTCACCCCAGCATTGTTCTTCTGGGCTCATCTCTAATGAGCCTCATTTTATCCCCTTTCCTCTTCACACGTAGTTTAAAGTCCTCTAAAAGAGCCCTGCCAGCTCCTGGGATAGGATCTATTTCCCCCTTTGAGGCGGATGAGACCCATCAACAGCCATCAGGCCAGGTGCCAAGTAAACCACCCCATGGTGTAAATAGCCAAAATTCCTGCAGTGGCACCAGCAACCATCAACTAACCACACCAATCCCCTGAAGTCCGTTTTGAGAGCCCTCAGGCTTCACTCAGTGACTTCATCGCTGCTGGCCTGAGCTGTTAATACATGGTAATAATCAGAGGGTTGAACCGGACCAGGAATTTTTTTAGTAATGTCCCTGACCTGAGACGCAGGGAAGGAGCATAATTCCCTACGGGAAGGGTCTGGACAATTTATCAGGCCTTCTGTTACCCTCAGACAGGATTTGCCTATGACAATTACCCTTCTTTCCTTTTTGGTGGAGGCAGTCTTGAGGCGTGGAGTTGACCACCTCACCCTAGACAACCTCATGGGTGGACCTTCCGCTGCATCTTCACTTACCTGTCCCTTGAGATCCAAAGCCTCAAACTTATTATGTAGGGGCACCTGGGGAATCAAGGTAGACAGGGAGGGGGCTTGCCTGCAGCACTGAGCTGAGACCTGTTTCTATTCCTCCTCATCTCTTAAGTCCTCTCCCTCTGCCTGACGGTAACACAGCAGGGGGTCCACCACGCTTTGGGGTGTATCACCTCAGTACCTTTCTCCCACTTATGGTGGGGTGTTACTCCACTGGTCTATCTCCTGCTCACACTCCCTGATGCTCCTTAATCTCTCTACCTCCTCCTTGAGTTCTTGCCACCAGGCTGTACAGATCTTCCACCTGCTCACACCTCACACAGGTGGTATCCCTGCCACCCTCCACCAGCAGCAACAGGCTCAAGTACTCCCTGCAGCCAGGGAATAAACAGCTACATTTCTGGGCAGGCATTCCATCTTGGTCACCACATTCTTTTTGGCAAGAGCATTCTGCTGAGTGGAGACCATGGCTAGATTTGTAGTCTAGGAGGCAGCTGATAGATGAGCCAATCCCCCAACTCGGGAGAGGTGGTCCATCCTCTCTGCTTGAACTTGGAGCATTGCTAGAGTTTTGTAATTCATCATCAAGGAATGGACACTGGTGCTAATACAGGTGATGTACAATGCCAGAGCTTATCATCCTAGTAAGATAATATTGCGGATAATACAGAAACATTTCCAGAGTTGATATCAACATTTTTTTCTCTTGATTATTGGACTAAAATTTTCCAAATGCTTCTGCACCATTAAGGTTTTGCAGCTCAGAGCTCTTCTGTAAAAGCAGTTAAATTACCATAATTATACAGATCGGTGATACTGTGGCGCTAGGGTTGACAAATCTCAGAAGAAGCTTAAACTGCAAATTCTGATTGTCTATCATTGCTCAACGTTGCACAGCAACTCTTAAGCCAGGGAATGTTCTCATTTTGGTATGTTGGATCAGTAAACATTTCAGTAGTTCTGGCTGTAGCTCTTAAAACCAGTCATTTTACTTAAGATTTTTATCATACGTTTAGTGATTTGTATGTGATAGTGCTAGGAATTCTTCCACAGTTCTTTGCAATGTTGATGAGACAGGCCCACAGTGTGCCTAATTCATGGATGATCACATTCTGCTTTTAATAGGAAGGTCTTTTGGGGCCCCACCTCCATTCCAGTGTGCTGACACAGCTCTCATGGCTGGTGGCTTCTCACAAACTCCTTGATTACTGATTTGCAGGTTATCACCTGTATCTGTGAGATGCAGTACATGTGACCACGTTGTCCTCAAGGCATGACTTGTGTCCTGTATTTCAAACTTCGCTGGGGAATTCAAATGTAGCAGTTTATGACTCAGTAAATTTGACTATAGTTAATGCAGGTTGTCTGACCCTTTCTGGTCTTTGCACGCATCTATTACAATAACAATATTAAAAATACTGGGCTTTAATAACTGATGTGAGTAATCCAAGAAAAGATGGGAGACAGTGATTGGATGACTTTCTTAAAGAATAGCAGTATATCTTGGGACAGAATATTATATTTTAGGATATATTACATTATATTCCACAAAATGCACAAGCAGCAGCAGAACAGAAGTCTTCTTTATTAAAATCAACAGTTCCAGCAATGCAGTATTTATTACTTACTCTGTGGAAGTCCAATTTTTGTCAGCCTTATCAAATATTTATCAACCATCTCTAAGTACATTCTAATTCTTGGTTACTCTGTATTGTCATACTCCACAGAGTATCCTTGCATTTACTTGTTCACCTGTTCCAATAATTCCATTCCTGAGGTTGCCATATTTCCCTTGCCAATTTATTATTAAGCCTACTGCTGAGTTTCCAAAAGGAAGATATGAGGCTCAAGTAAAGGGAATGAAAAACAACCTCAGTCTTGAATTTTGTAATACCTCCTGGAACATACAACCAGAAAAACTCTGAGCCAAGTAATGCTAGTTCACTATACCGTGCTTTGATTGCATGGGTAAATCAATGCCTATGCTTTAGTGTTAGTAAGCAATATGCCAATGTATATCACGCTTATCAAGTTTAGGTCTTCAGTAACGTGTAGTGGGTACAAAATAGCTTATATTTGCAAACACAGACTATGGTTATGTATTATGGGTGGAACTAAAAGATCTTCCAAAATGTTTAGCAGCGCAGGATGTTCTGTCTGGAGTGATGTTACAACTAGGTCTGTTTTCTTTCCTGCTAGCCTCAAAACAAACCTGCTGCGCCACTGTCTGAGCACACATTTGCTTTTATCAGCAGTAGATTATTTACAGCGCGTGCTACTGCACAGAATGAGGTGAACCACCAAAGAAACCCTGTATTTACTTAACTTGCTATATTTCCTGAATAACTAGAGTTAAATTGTTCTGTCACCAGTTAGACCAGATTTTTTTTTATATTCAATTTATATCTTCTATGAAGTAAGACAGCAAAAAACCCTACTATTTAATCAAATCTGAACTCTTAATTTAATTGTCTTTAAATACCTCTAGAAAGTTTGCCCTTGCCTTCATGTTAATAATGTATTTAATGCGTGATTTTATTTATTTTGGATAATAGATTTTTGTAATATATATATATCTGTCTTCACCAAGTCTGTTACCCTGAGTGTCATGAACAGGATGATGGACCGTGGAGCATTGTGCAATACCCTGGCTATGTATCAGAATCCTGAAGACTAGGTAAAAATGAAAAGTTAAGCCTGTTTTCTGTGAAGTATCTTTATCAAAATGTTGTAACTCAGTTTATTATTTGATCTCTGATCCCATTCAAGAAAATCTTAACAATACCAAAAATATATGCAGCTAGAAAGACCTTTCCTGTGGCTCTGTTTATCTAGAAATTTTTGCTTGTGGAGCTTTATTCTGGTGCTTTTAATATTCCAGAAAGTGTCAGATTTTTTCACATGCATGGGTACTAACAACTTGTTGCTTTGAGATTGGTAATCAGTAGAGATTTCCTACTGCAGACACTTGAGCTTTCTCACTGCAAGCTGGAAAGAGAAAAACAAGCAAGCTAAGAAAGGAAGACAGAGGAACATAGCACAGTCGAATATGAGAAAAGTAGAAATATGCCCAATGTTCCATATCTAAGAGGTCTTAGTTCTTTATTGTCACAGTCCAGCAAAGTTTTTATTTGTGAAGGGGAATTAAAAGCATATGCAAGTGACATTAAGCAAACAGTCACTGCAACTGTTCCTCAATGCATATTGCAAAAACGTGCCTGAAAAGGTAACTTTTGTATAGCTACGTTGCTGCAGTAGCTAGGTTCTGTAGCTAACTTAAAACTACACTGGCCGTACTGGAATGAGCTATAGCCTAAATCAAGGCTGTTGCCATTGCTTTATCTTCTCCCCACCAACCAAGTGGTGGTGGGAAGAAGAGGATATAAAGCAGTGGCAACTTCCTTTCTCCCTTCACCAGTGCTGGTACTACAGTTTGTATGACCAGGGAGTTGAACTGTTTGAAACCTTGCCCCAGGTGCAGTTAAAGCTGCTTTTTTAGGTTAGTCTTTATCCATTATGGTTAGATCACCAGAAGGAAAGGTTATTATTTTATGGGGCCAGTGAGTTGTGGCTGGACTTACAAGTACAAAGCTGCTAGTACTGCTGTGGAGGAGAAGGGCATTTGCATTGTGATGTATGGAGAAGAACATGAATATCTATTTCAGGAACTAGCCATATATATGAAATTAAGTGTAATTAATGAAATAGCATCCTAGCTTTTGACTTGATCAACTCCCTGAATCATTCGCCACACAATTGTAGGAGCGTGAAAGCTGGTTCAAGAAAAGAGATGGAAACAGAGAAACCATGACCGCCCAGCTTGCATTCACTTACACTGCCATGTGCCTTGCAACCAGGATATCTGAAGTATATTCAGAACCCTTACAGGAGTACTGAGAAAAGAACCTAGAACGTTATTCAAATTTTATAAATTGTGTGCTTCATTCCACTTCATTAAGTGGAACTGTAAAGTTACTCTCAAATCTGTTGCATAATGAGCCATTGCTGGAAAAACTAGTTTATTTTTATGCCACCATAGATGGTGGTTTGTGTATAATGGGGAGCCTCTTCATTCTTGTGTTCAGTCCATTGTGCCAGAACTCATTTATGTTCTTTCCTGGCAATTTTCTCACAGCTCTAAACTTGTGGGCACAGGACCTAATCCAAAAATGTTGTTAAGCACATGCACTGCTAAGTCTATGTAGTCTCACTGAACTCACAAGGGAGAGCAGTAGGCAAAGTGAAAATGCCCACCAGTCTTTCTATATCAACTGCATTTGGTCTTTCTTGGAGTAGAGTTGGTTGTAAGCCTGAAAGAAGTGTCATATAAGGAATGCTGCTTCTCCTATCCTTGTTAGCATTTTGTTGATTTCATCAAATGGAGAATAGGTCAAGGCTCCATCATGAACATGAAGCTAAGCCAACACATAAATACCCTTGAGCAGCAGTTTTAACTTTTTAGAATATTTATGGCCAAGAGCTAAACTTTAGGATAATAAACTGTTCATGGGCTGTATTAGTTCATTTTCCCTAAAATACAGTTTTTATTCTGGCTGAATTCCAGACATCTGAGCATGGACTAGAAATCAATCTGGAGCGGTCTAAAATTAAATTACCATTCATTCTTTTCTTTTCCCTTTGTTAAAAGGATTTTTCAGAGGAGCTTTCTGATAGTCAAAGTAATGCAATAAATATAACTAAACTTAAAAAAAAAAACAAAAAAAAAAAACAAGAACACAAGAACCCCTGTTAAATTCCATTTGATTTCTGACAATTATACACTGACTTAAAGTACTGTGTCACATCAAATATTTCAAAATTTATTTTTTGGATTCTCATTATTTGATATTTATAATAATGACCTATATCATGCACTTCAAGGCACAGGCAAACTAGAAAACATACACCATTTAGCCAAAACTGATTTATTTTTCCAGTAACTGCATCCAACTGTCCTTTGGTAACCCATAAAATCTATATTTCAGATTTGTGTTTTTTCTGATTATCGTCTTTGTTTTGGATTGATTCCCCTTCTGCTCCCAGTTTCTTCTTTCGTTCTGTAATCTGGGAGTCCTGTTTTTCTTTCTGGAGATTAATAAATAATTTTCAGTGCATGGCTTGTAGTGTTTGATAGAGATACAGAAGATATTTATGGTTATTTACAGTTATGAAGGCAGAGATGATTTGGACTGCTGGATGTCCTGTCTAGATATCAGGGCTGCCTTGCATATTCAGTTCTGTGACTTTGTAGTCTGAAGTTCATTAGGTAATAGGATGTTTCCAAATTTAAATGAACGATCATACATAGCATTTAAGTTGCTGTGTTACTTACGGAGAAAGGGCATTAAATTAAATGCAAGATTTCATTAATTTGGAGAATGATTAGAGTGTTTTCCCCAAACTGAATTTTGCCGTTTCCATATTTACTACTCATTTGTCTCTTCTCGCAAATTCAGGTTCATTTCTACAAGAGTTTAGGTGAACATCTACCAAAGTCCATTCCCTCCCAAAATGAGCATTGCCTGTCAGTTACTAATGCCAAGAAGAGTAGTCATCTGCCAGTTAGCATCTCTGAACTTGCTCCCAAAAGAACAAATGAGCACTAATGTTGATACAGGTAGGAGTTCTCACACAGGCAGCCATGAATTGGGCAACATGGACATCAGCTAAAGCTGTTCTAGAGGCACACCTCAAGTTTGTGCATGAAGTTGATTTTTGTTATTTGCTCCCCTACAGTCAAATTTTAGAGAGTCATTTACAAAATTACAGAACAGAAGCAATAACATTAGCTAATGCTTTTGTTAACAAATAACCAAAACGGAGCCAACTGAAATGTTAAGTATATATGCTGCTGGCAGTCTGGAGAACTTGGCAGTATGCTCAGACTTATTTCTGCAAATGAGTGAGAATATACTTGTGGAAAGGCAGACAAAAGTTAATTCAGAAAAAAATAATACAGGATAAATATTCTCTAACTCTCAGAGTCTTCCACCTAAATCACTATATTTCAAACAGATTTTTTTTTTTTTTTTTTTTTTTTTTGCCAACACTTATTTGACCTCTGGATTATCTGTGGCTTCACTCCTAAACTTTTTATTCCTCCATGTTTTTCCTACTGAGTGCCCTGTAGTTCTTGTTTTTTTCTCTGCCAGCTCTTGGAAGTACTCAGTTTCTATATCAGAAAAGTGAACAGTGAAGGGGTCTTTCCTCTTGCATTCTTTCCCCTTAATCCTAAATTGTGAAATATTCAACTAACTCTCTGAAAGTGGGTGTTTCAAGAGTGCTCATCATTATTAGTTACTGCAGAAAAATTGAGGTTGTTTGAATTCTTGAGATGTACTTGTAGAGCCATTTGAGATCTGTGGACTGATTTTACTAGACATACATTATTGTCAGTGCAGAACCACGGTGGTGTGCTTTGTTCTAAAATAGAACAAAGAAAACCTCTGTTTTTACAGCAGACAGGATGGGTTTTACAATCTGCTATGTACATTAAGTAATGCATGCTGCCTGGTTTTGCCGTAAGTAACAGTTTCAAGGGAGACTGTTCTTGGCAGGCACTGCTTGAAGCAGAATTAGCAGGCTCATGATGAGAGAGATCCCAAGAGAACTGCTGTCTTTACAGGTATGTAAAGTAACCCACAACATTTTCTGCAGGAATCTCTAGATAGACAAGACATACTACCTTGTTTTGTGCATCATCAGAGAAAAGATCTGCCTGACATTCATTTCTGTTTTGTTTGCCCAGTGATACCTGACACCTCTTTCCACCTGCCATCCCAGCAGAAGCTGGAGGCAGTGTTTTTATAGTTCTTCCAACATGAGGCAGTTTGTCTCGTATTGAGCTAAACTTGAGAAGTTTATAAAAATTTTACATTGTTTTCCAACACAGATTTATGACCAATAGAAAAAGGAACATCTTGGTAATTGTTTCACCTTAACTAATGGAACAGAATAATACTGATACTGTAGCAATGATAAATTGCTTTGTCAGCTCTGTTGATGATGAGTGTTGTAAAAACATTGGTACTGCCCAGGTAGTTGTGGTATTGGCTCATCTCAGTGTTTCTCTTGCCCAGCTAGTGATGACAATGCCCTGTTCAGTTTTTTAAAAGTTAGTCTAAGTGAGATCAGAATATCAGTTTCTTGTATTGCCATGAGAGGAGCTCTCTGTAAATGTTAACCTGCTGATTAGCAGCGCTTTAGAATTAAATTTGAAAATTCACCTGTTTATACAGAGATAAAACATACTGAACAACTATGGAGTTAATTCATACAGAGGCTAAATATTAATGCACAGTGAATGCATTTTCAATAGGTTTGAATCTTGTCTAGGTAATAGATAATAGATAGCAGCATTTGGTACTATAGGCCAATGAAGGACTAATAGCATTATAAGGAAATTTTTTTTTCAAATCCTAGGAATTAAAATTATGAGTTTTAAGTAACAAAATCCTGACAGTGGCTATCATTTTCAAGTGCCTGCTCCCCAACTCTCCTACCTAGCACTGTACGGTAAGACAGAGCTACATTATAATTTTCATATTCTGCTCATTATTACTACCATGTAGTCTCAACTCATTGTGGGGTCTTTAGATGATGTATTAGAAATGATATATTTAATAGAGAGAGGAAAAATGGTGACTGATTACCTGGCACACACTTGATGAGAATGGAAGTTGCCGACTCTGGCAACACAATACCAAACACAAAAAGTGCAATTTTGCTTACAAATATAACAGATTAGATTAATTTAAAGAAAAGGAGAATAAGTTGGAAAGTATGAGTTTTTTTGACCTTAGAGGATCTGCAGAGCTCTGTGGTATGGTTAAGTTGTACATTTGGAACTCAAGTATTTGTTTAGCCAGGCATACTGCTAAGCATGCAGTGTAATAGTGAAAACTGTTGTAACCATATTCATAAGATACTTCTAATTCACTTCGTTACGTGGCTTGTATTACAGTGTCCTCCCACCTCTCTCCGTATGACTCGACCTAGCTCACAACAGTGGAATGAGGCAAAGCTGCCAGTATCTTACATTTCATTCTTTGAACCATTGAACAAAAATGTCTTATTAAATTATGAACACATTAAATCTGTTCTGGAATTATTTTCTGAGTTATTTTAGATGTAACTAATTATGTGAAGGTTTGTGCCTTTGTAGCTTTGAATTCCCTGTTGAAATCTGTATGAGATTCATAGGACATTCATAGGACTACTGATACTTAATTGGAATGCTTATCCATATAGTCAGCTTATTGACCTAATAGAATTAGAAAGAAGCAGACTTTTGCCTTTTCCAAATGTCATTCCTACCAGATTCCTAGCATTTATAAAAGGAGAAGAATAGACAACAAGTTTCTACTGGCTCCGGTGAATCCAAATGTCAGACTTTTGTTCCATTGACCTCACTATTCAGCATCAAGATAGTAGATGACATCTTTTCTTGAACTGATTTGATTGCTGTTCATTACCCTATGCTAACCTAGTGGTATATAGATATATGCAATATATGCAAGGCCATTGATACCACAGACAGGCATTCTTTTTTTAATAAAATGCTCTTTGCATCAGGCATGAAGAGCTTCCTTCTGTCTGCCAACCTCAGGCACCTAACAAAGTATTTCAGTATTTGAAAAAGCAAGCGTTTGTTTCAAGCTTCGTCAGTCATTCCACCTCACCAGCCTCACCTTCTAGTTCGCTATTGAAAAAAGCCAATTTCTCTTAAGAATTAATTGAAGAACTGATTAAGATACCCATGTCTTTCCATGGATGGTTGTGGGGCTCACCCTGCTGCCTGCATACTGCAGATCAGCTCTCTGCTTGCTGTGCAGGGAACCACATGGAACTAGGAGAAACTCTGAACTCAGGCACTCATGCCTGAATGTGTCTGCTTCGGTACTTCTCATGCCATACACACACATTTAGCTTGTTTAACCTCAAGCAGTTCCCTGAACAACTTTGCATAGCTGAAAAAATGTATGAGGCAGTCCTGGAAAGGTAAAAGACAAGGTTTGGGAAAGTGGAGTTTACTACTGAGGGTCAATATTGCTTATGCTGTTTTACTGTGTTTATAGAAAAATAGTGTCTGCAGGTTACCTCTGTCCATTTGGTGCTCAGGAGACTAAGCACCATGTTAAGTTTACTTACCAAGAAGTTAACTGCCCAAAAGCAGCAAGTAACAAGAAATTCTCAGTGCTTTTAATACATTTAACTCAGTAGTAGTTAAGTAGATGTACAGTAGGCATAACTTCTGTGTTCTAAATAGCAGTTGTAATGAGTTCACTAAATGGTGAAGAGCAGAAGAAGATCTGTGGAAGGAAAGAGTTTGTGAAGAACTTGATAGAATCATGGAATTGTTTGAGTTGGAAGGGACCCTTACAGATCATCTAGTCCAGCTCCTTTGCAATGAACAGGAACATCTACAGCTATATCAGGTTTCTCAGAGTGTGGTCCAGCCAGACCTTGAATGTCTCCAGGGATGGGACATCTACCACCTCTCTGGGCAACCTCTTCCAGTGCATGACTACCCTTATCACAACATTTTTTTTCCTTATTTCCAATCTAAATCTCCCCTCTTTTAGTTTGAAATAATTTCCTCTTGTCCTATCACCACAGACCCTGCTAAAGAGACTGTCCCCTTCTTTCTTATAGTCCCCCTCTAGATACTGAAAAGCTGCTATTAGGTCTCCCCAGAGCCTTCTCTTCTCCAGGCTAATCAGCCTCAGTTCCCTCAGCTTGTCTCATAGGGGAGGTGTTCCATCCCTTGGATCATTTTTGTGGCCCTCTGGAGACACTGTAACAGGTCCATGTCTCTCCTGTACTGAGGACTCCACATCTGCACATAGTACTCCCAGGTGAGGTCTCACTAGCACAGAGTAGAGGAGCAGGATCACCTCCCTTGACTTACTGGCCATGCTTCTTTCAATGCAGGCCAGGAAATCGTTGACTTTCTGGGCTTTAGTGGCACGTTGCTGGCTCATATCCACCAGTAGTCCCCAACTCCTTTTTGGTAGAGCTGTGCTCTGTCCTTTCGTTCCCCAGCTTGTACTGATAGTAGGGGGTGCTGTGACCCAGGTGCAAGACCTTGCACTTTAGCTTAGTTGAACCTTATGGAGTTCTCCTGGGCACACTGCTTCAGCCTGTTTAGGTCTCTCTGAATAGGATCCTGTCTTTCAGGTGTGTCAAGTATACCACACAGCTTGGTGTCATCCACAAACTTGCTGAGGGTGCACTTGATCCTACTGTTGATGTAATTGATGAAGGTATTAGAGAGCATCAGTCCCAGTACTAACCCCTGAGGGACAGACTCATCACTGATCTCCATGCAGACATTGAGCCATTGACCACCGCTCTCTGAGTAACTTAGCAAAACTGATCATTTTTTTGTTTTTTGGATGCCCACTGCTGGTTCCACATTCAGATTAGGCTGGTCTCTGTGCAACAGTTATGTTTACATTTGTTCAGTGCATACATCTGCGATAAAAGAAGAACAGAAATTAATGAGGTCACACACTGCACCATCTTTTTAATGTATAGACCTGTGTTCTTCACTATAGATCACAGAAATCAGGAGATGATTAAATTTAGGAATTTTTCTAGTCTGGAAGTTTAGTCAAATGCAGTGAAATCTTGAAAACCTCATTTGAATATAGCATTGAAGGTAGCTTCTTATTTTGCTCCTCAGGTACAAAATCATGTTACACTTCCCCATCAAGGAAGTGAACTTTTATTAAAATAGTCTGTGGACTTCAGGAGCCACGTGCTGTGTAAGAGAGTGGATTATTCAAATGCCTAGAATGCTGCATAGGTTCATGTGCAGGTCTCATGTCTATCCACAAAGCAGACATCATCAGTTCAGGTACGGAAGGAACTGACCATGCCTACTGGTATCTGTGGCTGTTACATTGCCTTGAATTTGTCTGCTCTGCAATCCCACTTATTTAGCTGACTTTTTTTCTTTTGGGTGCTTTGTGCTTGTGGTGTTCTGTGAAGGTGATTAACCATTTGAGAGGTTGTTCACCTGCCATTCGAGTGACAGCTACCGGTTTTTTCTTGTGCTCATGAGTAGAGAAGGTCAGTCTATAATGCATTTGTCAGAGCTGCTTTTCTCCTTCTATCTTCTCCTTTCTGCCTCTTAGACTATTAACTGTTGTTTTCTCAGTCTGATTTAAATTTATTTATTTGGAGAAGGAAAAAGTACAGCTGTGTCTTATTAGGTTTATACATTTAAAACCACTCATTCAAACCATTTTTCTTTTCTCTAAACAGAAATTATTTTTGGAAAAAATGCTTCTTTCAGGCCACTCTCCATTAGATGTTTGCCTGATAAGCAAAACCCTTTCTCAGAAGAATGATGTCTCATCAGCACAAAGGCTGAATACCTTTTAACTCACTTTTATCTGAAATTTTGTATAGTTTTATATTCCCTCATCTTGTCCTGCGGGATCAAAAATACACATATATATTTTCAAAAAAATATTAGTGAAAAAATTGAAGACTCGTGATTATATCTTTCAGGATAAGCCTCTTCTAGTTTAACCATTTCTATGCACGTTTTTAATATTAAAAACAGGATTTTTTAAACAGTGTAGTGTAATTATACTTATTTTGGCCCCTGATCATACACTTACGACAACAGCTTAGTGGCTAAGCAGTGGTTCTATTCATAGACAGGTGGTTTGCAGAACTGATGCCTGAGCTAGTGTTCTTGTTCTAGTTTTTCTGTAAATATTTATTCTTTGCTTTTTCTTTACACATGGAAGTGTTTTAAGCCAAAGTCCTTGACTACCACTAGGGAGCGGTTTTTAAGATATGTTGTTCTAACCCTTTTAAATTTCAGCCTTCGTAGCTGTTTTAATACTATGTACCCTGAGTCTGTAGTTTCGTGTTATGTTTCAGTGAAGTATATAAAACCATGTTTTTTTGAAATCAAGAGTAAAATAAGAAATGGCAGTAGGGCAAAGAAAAGTTCATTGAATTTAATTTTCCTTTAACTCTATGGGAAAAGCATTAACTGTGAGGTGGTTGATTGTGTACTGCTCCACCAATTTAAAAAATATATGTATATTTTCCAAATAAAATATTAGATATTTTGTATAGTGTCCTCCTTACTATATTCATTTATCTCAACGAATGCTGTAAATGACACTGATTCAGAGGCTTAGCCTGGGCAGAAGTTCAAAAACCTATGTCAGGAAAAGATCTAGGAAGGAAAAGTAACCAGGTAGACTCCATAATTCATGAGCCTCCCTGTATAACTCCACAGATCTGATATAACAGAAATTTGAGGTGGATGGTGTTGTTTGGGGGTTGGCTTTTTTTTTCAGCTCCTCCTATACTTCACATTGGTCAGGTTTGGATAGAAACATATGTTTGAACTTGCCCAGAGACTTCTAAAAAAATTCATAGCTTTATAAAGCAGAGCGTATTGCAAGAAAGTAATGTAATAGAGAGTAGAAGCCTAAATTCAAGTTCTCCTTTACTCACTTGTATGGATTAATTTGCCTCACTTGGATCAGATCTATCTAATTATAAAGCTACATAGCAGGTTAAAGGAAACTGAAAAAAATCATACCTGTTACTAATGCACCTCCTTTTCATTTTAAATTATTTTGATTGTTTTTTTCACATTTCTTTCTAACAGAAAAGCCTTCTGGCCATGAAGTATAAGAATCTGTTACTTCGCAAGTCAAGGAGTTGCTTTTGAAAGATGACTTCTAATTTTGTAGGGGCAAATTTATACCTGCTATTTAAGTGCATGGATGTACTTTGGAACTTAGCCAGCTAGCCACTTGATTGCACCTGCTCTGGAGGTACTTAGGTGACTAAAACCCTTAATTTGGTCCTCCAAATAACTTCAAAAATAAAATTCTATTAGCTTGAAGTAGTCGAGTTTGAAATCAAAACAAAAAATGGTACTCATTTTTTGCCCTTTACTGTTTTTCTAAAGCATAGTTTAAGGTTGTTTACCAAGATTTTATTGCTGTCTCCACTGGATTTAGCCCTGATAAAATATAATTTTATTAGTAGATTTTACTGACGTTATAGTTTTTGACATTTCTTATTTTGGATGATAATGCTGTATGAAAAGGTCTCTGTGTGTGGCATATTTAACTGTGGTAAAATTTTACTTTCCATTTGTATTCACATATTTCTATTTTCTGTCACACAGGTGGTGTGTTAAATGGAATAAATGGTTGCAGTGATATTTTCAAAGTTGCAGTCACCACTTTACTGGTGTTTTTTATGCATGTTGGAAGTACGTCTTTTTGAAAAGAGAATAGCTTCTTGTCTTCAGTGTGCCTGATTCATAACCCATTATGTCCTGTACTAAACATAGCATTTCTCATCTATCCTGAGCTTGTTCCAGGAATGTGTTGTGTAACATCTGGCAGTGGACAACCAGAGGCCTGGTCTTGAGTGCCTGGAAATTATTTCAGCAGAAGCTGAGGTCTCCCAGAACCTCCCAGGCCATGCTTGGTGCTGCCCACCATGGAGCCTCTGCTGGCTGACCATCTCATGTCAGGGCACTTTCGCACCAGCCAGGAGTGTGGTGTTAAGCCAAAATTTGCATTCTTACTGTTGTTTATGCATGTCTGTTGCTGTTACTGGACCAATCTGGAAAGCAGTTTTCTCCTGAGATACAGAAATGGGTTGCCAAAAACAAATTCTGTATCTTCAGCTTTCTCTTGGATTTACTTTTTCCCTATTGTCTTTCTCAATATTCTTCCTTTCTAAAACTTTGTAGCAGATTATTATTTATTAGGCTGCATTATTGCCAATTGCTGGCTTGTTTCACACAGGCAGTGCCATGAACAATGAAATGGGGGACTGCAGTTAACAGTCAAATGTTAGTTGCGATACAACAAAGAATATCTTACTGAGACAAGTTGTTGTCCTTTTTTCCAATCTCTCTTTCTCTCTTTTTCTTTTTTCTTTCTTTTCCTTTCTCTCGCTTTCAAATCTTTATTTTGAATCTTTTTCTTTCAAATCTTTTTGTTGCACATTCTATGCAAGCTAGCTTTTTCTAATTAAAAAAAAGAAACCCAATGTTATGATCTCTTTTCCTTACATAATTGGGTGTTTTCATATCTTTAACTTATAAAGGGTTTTGTCATTACTGACACCACAAAATGATGCATTTGACTAATATTTTCCAAGAGAAACTTAGGTATTTATTTTGTAAATGAAGTTATACAGCAACTTATCTGTTTATTAGATCACAAAGAGTCTTCATGATGCTGTACTGAGCTAGAAATGTGATTGCTTTCACAGTATCTTTTCTAAATGAAAGATTTGAGACACCTGTTTTGGTGTTTAGGGACTTAGGAGGAACGGCCAAATATTGTAAGAAATCACTAGAGAGCTTGTGCTCTGCTTTAGCCTTACACATGCCTTATATGCACCAAGTGACATCTGTTGGACAGAAAGTTACCCTCAGTTCCCGTGAATTTCACCGAGTCAGTGGGGATGCATCTGAAAGCTATGCAAGTCCCTTGTAGAACCTGATCCTTTGGGCATTTCTTGAACATTAATAAGATCCACTCATCTGCTTCAGAGCAAAACTTGGGCCTGATGTTTTAAAAACCTTAAATAGGAGAAGGGAGACATTTTTACTAAGGGAAAACTCTGCTTTTTAAGGCACCTTTCTCCACTGCAGAGCTTGATCCACTCCAGCTGGATACAGACACTCAGTAGGCAGTCCCCTTTCAATAGTGGAAGAGGTACTGTTCCAACAGATACAAAGCACAATTATTTATTTATTTATTTATAATGGACCCTTTATTTTGAAGATATTTTGTTGTCTCCCTGGACTATGTAGACACATGACGAGACATTCATTTTTTTGGCATTTCAGCCCCTAATTTAATGATTTCTAAGTAGGTGTTCTGAATTTCTGTTGAAATTCCAGTTCAGCTTTTAGCACATTGACTTTCCAGCTTGCAGAATCAAATTTAGAATAAATTTACCTACTGTGTTGTTGTCTCTTGGTTTTCCACACTGATCTTTCAGGCCCAGATTCACAAGTACATTTAGGGTCTTAATTTCTCTTGGATTTGAGTTTTAGTCTTGCATGTACACGACTGCATATGTCTGTGGAATGCTGAAAATGTGTTTGAGAATGGATCTTTGGGAAGAATCTGAATGACAGCAAATGGGTAACTGGCTCTAAGGGAGGAATGGGGAGAGTCACTTCTCAGAGGTCTGTACTGTGGGTGGCAGGAATACAAGAGGGAGGGAAATTCTGTTTGGAGCACAGAAATGAACAGTGAGGGCAGCAGAATTTGGGAAAAAAATCTGAAAAGACAAAGCCCATATGGATTTCTTTCAGCTTTTCCATCGCTGAGCTCTGCCTTGTTTTGGTTCATAATGATTTTCCAAGTACAACATACTTAAAAATAAATCAGTATTTTCATCGGAGTTTATGCATTTGCAGTCCTTATTCTGTTTTTAAAATGCAGCTGTTGAGAATCACTCAGGATTGCTTACATTTTTTGTGCTTTTTTCCTGATAAGTTATAGCTGTCCTTCTTTGCCAGCTAGTTTTCACAACAACTTCAGATTTAGGCTTGTAAAACTATTAAAATATAGTTGACAAGCTGAACTAATAATTCTTGTGGTTTTGAACTTGTACTTCTTTTGTTTTGATCGTATTTCAGACTTGGATTTAGGCTGACTGATCTGCTGTGTAAGCCTATGGGCTTTGATGCAGGGCACTTAAAAGCTCTGTGGTCATATACATTGTGAAAAAAAATTAACTACAAGGGAGGATAAACAAAAAAATCTATTGGAGAAATAGGTTTTCTTCATAATCACTTATGGAGCAGCATAAATTAGCTTGAAGATAATAGTCTGTGCAAGCTATTGTTTGGATTTTTGTCATAGCTAAAACTATGCTTTTTGATGCATTTAAGCACACAATAAAAACCTTGCTATTGCTCTATAGTTCTGGATAGTATAACTTTCTGTCATGGTCTCTTCATTCTAGATGCATATGTGATACATTACTGAATTGATACTTCAAGTGAAATTAAAAAAAGGAAAGGATCCTCTACTTTCATCTTTTCCTAAGCTATATACTATCATCAAGATTCTGTGTTTTTAAATTTTTAGTCTTATATCGGGAAGAGGTCTTTGTTCCTGTTTATTCAATGAATGCTGTACAGTCAAGGTATGTCTTGGCACTGTAGTCTTTTGCAAGAAGCCGTGTGGTTGAGGTTTGACTATTATGTCTGTATGTTTCTTGACAGATATGTTACTATGAGTAAACAGCCTCTATGACAAAACTGAAAAAGAAACATAATTTATGTTTAAATTTAGTCTGCATAAGTAACCCAAAATTGCTCAGATAAATAACTTTTTATATATTTTTTGAAAATTTTGGTGCAAGATTTGTACTGCATTGTACTGACTTGAAATTTGAAGAACTGATTATGTCCTTCTCAGTAATGATGTGTGCCTTGTCTGATTTTATGTACATGTGTTCAACCAGCCATTCTGCACTTCCTGTGTGTCTAAGGAGCCTAAAGGGAAGACTGTGTTATAGACTGTGACGTGTGGCAAAGGAAAAAAGAATGAATCATCCTTCCTACTGGAATCATCCAGTTTACTTCAAAAGATGTGTCCATTCTCTGTATCTCCAATAGATATGGATATTGGAGACATCCATAGATATCTTAAAACAGCTTATGTTTTCCTTCATGTTTGGTAATGACACAATTTGAAGGATGCATGACATTGAAACCAGAAGAATTCTCTGTATGTAGAAAAAATGCTGAGGCTTTCATTCTCTTGCTTCAAAACTTGTTCAGTGTGGTTTTTTTTTAGTGAAGTATAATACAGTAGAAGCAGCTTACTTTTAAGCCTCATCTGATTGTTAAGTCATCACACTTCATAGATTAAGTACAGATGTCCATATATTGACTATTCTTGAATATAATGAAAGGAGGTATTCCTGAACTGACTGAATTTTGCCAACTGTATCATTATGTAAGCCTTACTGACAGATATTCTTAAACCTATGACATTAATTCAGTAATTTCCTTCTACTGGTGGAATTTTCTTGGGTTTATTTTCAACTCTTACGTCAGATGTTGCAAACAGTCGCAGCCAAATAAAAAAGAGAATAAATAGCTTTTTACTTGCTAACAATTATGAGAACATCTCATTTTGTAGTCTGACATTTATTATGCAAATAACTGCGGAGCAGGTTTTTCAATCATCCCACTTCATAATGTCATTTAAACCACTGCAGCTGTTGGGTTGCATGTTATAATGGAAATATTAGCATGGGGACCCAATTCAGCAGTCATCCATTTTGTTGTGATATTCAGGCAGCTGAAGTCGATGGGTTTCCAGAATGTTTTAATATTAGCAGACTGCCATACTAAATAGGAATGGATTTATGCATGTGGTTATTTCATGCACTGAGTTGGAATTTAAGGCTGGAACAGTTCTGGATGTGCAGGCCCTCTCTATTCGCAGTGCCATTACAATCTGAATGATAAATATATTCCTACATAGTTGCAGCAGTAATTATATATGTACCTGAAATTATTGGCTACAAAACAGAAGAAAAGTAGTAGTCAGTTAACAATAACCTTTGCATCAGATTGCTTTTCTGTTGTCTGCTATGTCCAGGGTTCTCCAGTTCCTCTGAACTCTAATATTATTAAGTATTTGAAACAGTAAGTATGTCAGACACCAGCAAGAATTCATACAGACCCCAAAGATGAGAATTTTCACGTGGAAATTATTTTTCTTCTGTTGATGGGTAACCTCCTGATATCACCCAACACTCAGATGCTCACAAAGGCCTGGTGACAGCTTCCTGTCAGAGTTCCAGCCCATTTGCCTGTTTATTATATTCCTGTGATAGTACTGTAACTATCACTGAAAAATACTTAAAGCAGGGAAGTCCTTTAGTGAGAATTTAACCTGAATCACACTGTTCATGACAACGCTGTCTGCTTAAATGTCATGAGTGAGGGTTTAGGAGATTTACACTGGCTGTTGCTTTTCACTCTATGGTCAAAATAGAACTGGTTCAAGAAGAGTAGCAGGAAAATCAGTTAAGCCACCTGCTAAAGTCGTTGCTTGGACCGAGACTTGCAAGGCAGCTTCTCAGAATTCACTGCATACTTTCATAAATGATATTGTGTTGACATTCAGTTTCTCAGAAGTTCCAAGTGTTCCTTGGCTTTGCTTTGGGCCTCGCAGCTATTTGCGGCTCCTGCAGAGCTTTAAAAGCTTTCCACGGGGACTCTGTATGTACAGTTCATGCAGACCAGTTTGAGACTGTGAAGCCTCTGCTTGTACTTCAATCACACTGCAAATATCATTTCTATTGTAATTCTATTTGAACTTCTTTTTTTTCCTGGTAAAATTCCAGCCTCATAGCACGGTGCTAGCATTGTAAAATTTTTGCATTCTGAGCCTTTGTAAGAATCATAGAATCACCAAGGTTGGAAAAGTCTTCTGAGATCATTCAGTCCAAGAAACTGGTGTTGAGAGGAAGGATGAGTAGTTCGAGAACTACTCCATCCAGTTGTTTTGTGAAACTTGTAACTGTTTCAAAGACAAACACATCTGTTGAAAAAATGGTTGAAAGTTCATTCCTTGCAGTACAACCTTTTTTCTAGTATCTAATGATAAACAACCCAGTGCTCCTTTTCTGAATTATTTCAGTTGATGACAATTTTCATCAGTACTGAACAGATCATACTTTGAAGATCATCTGATGAGGAAGATTAGGAGTCATCTGCTTTGTGGACAGCAGCTTTAGAAAAAGACAACTTTCTACCAATTAATTTAGAGAGAAGGAATAACTCAGATCAGCATTGTGTTGTAGGAAAAGTGAGGGGCTCATGGATACGCTGTAGAGATCTCATTTATATCCACTGAACTGGTAGGAATGGGAAGAGATAGAGGCTGAAAGGTCATACAGATAATCTGTTGATTCTTTGGATCTGATTTCTGTTTGATTTTATTTTTTTGCTTCATTTAAACACTGAAACAGTTTGAGGAGTGTACTCAAGGTGGCAAAATCGTTTTGCATATCTGTAGATAGTAAATGGTAAGGCTCAGATTCTTTCAAGGGGCAACAAATACCTCTGCTCCAAAAATGTACCAGGGGACATTGAAGAAAAGAGAACATAATGGAAAGTTAAAAGCATCCAGGTCCATTGCAGGCACTTTTGTTAACTGCTTGGGTGACTGGGGTGTCTGACTTAACGTAGGTCTGTCTCTGTTTCTTACAAATACTTACACGTTTGGCTTACCTTGGCAATGACCTGGCAGCATTGCCTGTGATACCATCTTGATAAAACACTTTCAGAAAAAAACATAGATGGATGCTAGCATACAGACACATTTAATTAAAAACTATCAATGTCCCTGACTTCAGGGACTTAAAGGCAGTGATTCTTATTTCTGCTGTGTTTTCTTTTTGGTACTCATCCTGTGTATGACCAGATATTGTATTTGATACAGTGCCAGCCTCTAAATAAAACTGTTAAAACTAGTGGTTTCAAAGTTCAACATACTGTAAAAGAAATGTCTGGACCAAGTCTACCATTTTATCCAGCAGCTCCACTGTGTCTTGAAGCTTTGATTTTCCTTTAGACTTTGTAGTTCCTTATTAGATCTAGATTCACAGTTAGTGCATGCCTCATACATTTCACCTGTTTTAGAGTTAAGTACCTCTACAGCTTTTAGAAAAAATTCTGCTTTTCTCTTTCCTACAAAAAATGCTTCTGTATATGGAAATATTAATTGGCAAATGGAGAAGAGCCGTATTTTGGGTTGGCTGTGTTTAATTCCACCATCTTAAAAACTACTTTTGCCATTCTCATCTTTCTGTCAAATCCACTGTTTTTGACAGTTCTTTATATTTTCAAGGGTAGCCAGTTCCATTTTGTAAAAAATATTTTGTGATTGGGAATTAAAATGTCATTTGTGTACATTCTTCCTTAGTTGTAATTTGTTACCTTGTCAAAAACTAACAACAAACAAAAAAACAAACACAAAACCAACCTGAAAACCTCTGCAAAAAAAAAAAAAAAAAAAAAAAAAAAAAAAAAAAAAACACCTCTCCTGATCTTTCAGCACCGAAGAACTGAGTTACATGTGTAACTTGGAAATTCCTTTCAATCATACTGTAAAGAAAATAATCTTAGCTGGCTGATTTTACTTGCTAATAACTATTGTATGTTTTCAGACTTTGTTGTCTGTATGTAGATACTAATTTTGTGCAGTAAGTTGCAGTCAGTATTAAGAAATACTGTAATCATTCTTGGTATACTGTCACTGAAGTCAGTGTAAATCTTTTCTTCTTTTTTTTTTTCAGAAATGAATTGGCAAATATTGCTCTGGATGCTGTACACTCTTATAAAGTTTAATAGGGTGGCTACTATAAGTATTTTACAGCTTAAAACAATATTTTACTTTTTAGACCTGCCTGTTGGCTTGGAAATCTGAACCTGTGTTTGCAGTGAGTTGAGAAGCCTGAACGTAAGGAAGGGAGAACTGGTCTTTGCAATAACCTTGGAATAGCTCATAAACTAAAGCTGAGAGTGCCTCAGCCCTAGCGCCAGCATACCACCCACAGGAATTAGGATTGGTTAGCGTAAGTGTATCCACTTAAGACTGCTAGGATCTACTGAAGTAGGGGTGCATTAGGATAAGTAGATAAAATTGTGCAACTCATTGCTGAAGATGGCTGATTTGTCAGGTGCAGGCATACTTATATTGCTTTTGTATTTCTGATTGAGGTGATGTGGTCATTAATTGATAATTGTCTTATTAGATTTAAAGGTAAAGAGAGACCCTGAAAACATTAACTGAGGGCCTGTGGTATGTATCTCCTTTAATAAATAACAAGAGTTTGCACTTATGTTACAAAATGCCTTTCGTCTGAGTGGGATGAAGATTTACAGGGGTGGGAAGTTGTACTACATTCATTTCAGTACAGGAGGAGCTGAGCTGTATTGATTCTGAAATTAACTCAAGGTCATGCAGAAAGTCAAGATCAGAATTAAGTTTTAGAGTCCAAACAATTTACTTAAAATTTTACATCAGGCCAAATAAACATAGTTATTTTTCCTTGAGAACTGAGACAAGCTGTATGACTCGTTTCCACCAGTCTTGATGCTGTTGTGCTGCTGCTGACCAGTGGAACCGCTTGTGGGGTAATACTTTACACCAGGGCTGAAATCTTCCTTCTCTGTAATGCTTTGGAGTAGTTCCCCCTAGACTGCAGTGTATCTAGGATCTCACCCAAATGTGAGTGTTGTTCAGTAAGCTATCTGCTCTGTGGTCTTTGGAAGCTACTGCTCTGTTTTTTAAGGTGAAGGTAAAATTATACAGCTTATCTCTTGAAAAGAGGAAGATTGTTTCCAGAACCATGATATCCAATTATTTTCCGTGGTGCTGAGGAAGCTTCCTGTGCGGAGTGCATTGAGGTGAACGGTGATTTTGAGTGCTGTTCTGATGCACTTTGTTTCTCAGGCATTTTTAGAAAAGAAACTACAAATTAACAGCGTGTACAATAAATAACCCCTATTTATATTGCAAAAACTATATAAATGCTATAACTTAGAATAGTTTTGCCAAGATTGGTTTTATTTTAAAGTAGATTGTGCTAACAAATTTTTAACAAATTACTGCAAATTCATTAAAATTTAGAGAGATTGTAAAGGCACTAGCTTCATTTTGCTTTCAAGACATTATTACTTCTGATTTTTTTCTAAAAAATTGCATTGTGCTTTAGAAACATAATCAGCTGCAAATATAGTACAGTAAGGATTGAATTTTTCTAATGCAAAAAGTCTGCACGCACCAGAAAATAATGCAATATGGGATGTTTGTCATGATCTTCTTGCTAGATCACATCACACCACAAAGTGCGTGTGCGTGTTCCATTAAGTCACCTTATTATCAGCTGTGGAAAAAGATAAGTCATTTTCAATGCTTCCAGAAGATTAATTCCTGATTTTTGAGGTTTTTCTGACTTCAAGGATGCTTTTTAAATCAGAGAAAATTGCATTAGCATGGCTAGTCATTCAGTTCAGCTGGCTATTATAGAGTGAGTAGAAAGCAGAAAATAAAGTCTAAGAACCAAAAGTTTCAACAGAGTTTTTCTCCACTTGGTATTGGTGTCCACTGAAAAATACCTTGCTAAGAACATTGGCTTTGGTCACATGGTTATCTTATTTCTTCTCACAATCTCTTTCTCGTCCTAGAGGTAGACAGTTAAGGGAAATAGGAAGCTGAAGTTCTGAGTATTGCACTTATTTTTTGAAATGTCTATGTTTTATGTATAGAAAGTTCACTATTTTATCTTTTTTCTTCTTAAAATCTCACCTCAGATTTTTCTTCTGCTCAAGGTGAAAATTCCAAGCTTTTATAAACTTGCTTAGATATAATCTTCGAACGTTTCTGAGTAATAATCATACTCTCCCCCTTTCTTTTTTTCATTCTTTTTTTTTTTTTCCTGTAACAGTATTTGGAAGGTGGGTACTTTTATCATCACTTCTTTTACAGTCATGGAAAATTTCCTGTATGATCTTTTTTTCATTTGTTATTTCAAAATAAAAATCCAACATCAGAGCTAGAAAGGGTAAATGGAAGAAGAGACAGTAAAAGGATTTTTTAAACACGCATTCACTGAAGACTGACCATTTATCTGATTTGTCTCCTTATTTCAAGAATCTGGCTAGGAGATTATATTACTTCTCTCTGTTACAATTCCATTCATTTCTGCCTTTCTGGCTGCTATTTTCCTCATGTGAGGTCTGATTTGGGAAAATCTGTGCATCTCTCCTTTGTTTATGAATACATAGTGTTTTCAGGAAGACTTCTAAGCATATGTTTAAGTCCATTCAGCAGTAATCTCTGAGTGAGAGCCCTGAGAGAAGTTTATCCCTTTGCATGAAAAGCTTGATCCGATGTCATTTTCCCTAATAGGAGCTTTGCTTTTGATTATTGTGAGTGGGATGGGATCAGCGGTCAAATATTTTTCTTTCCCTATCCAGTTCCTGAGCTCCGAGCAATGCTTAGGCATTGCTTTTCCTTCTCTTCCTCTACTTTTCCATACACTGTGATAGACTCTAAGGATACTTTCTTGTTTTTTCCATATCTTACTTGCATAATTCCACAGTTGCGTGGTCACTCTGTTGTCCCTGCACGTTTGAAGATATTTCCACAAATACACAATAAACTTATTTTGTAACATTAATAAAGTACCCATGTAGATGGGACCTTTGTTTTAATTTATTTTAGTTGCAAAGATTATGCCACAAGGAAAGGTTTAGAAGCTGTGCAGGAATCTGTAATGAGAAAGGATATTAATTAAATGTATGCATTTGAAGAGTACTTTTCTCAGGAAATAAGACCAAGGACCAATATCACTGAGTTACTCTAGGGATTAATTTGACCTACTGTCTTTTCTGTTAAGAAACGGGGAACAAACTCATTTCCTTGGTATCCTTGAAGAAGCAAATTCTTAAGGGTGAGGCAGCAAGTTTATGTATCGTGTATTCCTGAAACAGTCTGCTGACACAGTATTAAATTTCTCATCCTGTTCTGTGCATGGAAAGCAGTGAATATTTATAATTACTTTTTTTTTCACATACATTTCTCTAAGTAAGTGCTAAGGAGCAGGCAATGTTTCAAAATGCACAGTATTAAGAAAAAAGATATTAACAAATACGTTAGCAGAGATCTAAAGTTAAAGTCAACAGGACTGGTGAAACTTCTCAGGAAGAGTGAAATGATTGGGACAGGCAAGGGGGAAGCTCTCTGAAATGGGAAGTTTGCTGTGTTCCTGTGGCAAAGCTTTATTGATAAAGGGTTAAACAAACTGCCCCCTTGGTGACAATGAAAATTATTGTAAAAGTTGCTTATTGATCTGTAACCTTACTCCGTTTAAAGACAACAGCTCTACATACAAACTTTTATGTTCCTTGAGAAATCTTCCACAATAGACATTGTAAAGCAATTATGTAATGCTGCAGTGTTTTCTTTCAGGGGAAAAAAAAAAAAAGAAAAAAAGATGGTGGTTGTAAATAGTTCAGCCTTTAGCAATTTCTGACTGCTTACTCCTATGATGAAAACAGTGTATGTACAGTGACAGCTTAATTACAATAAGATCATCTGTATATTTGGATCATACTGGAGATGTGGAAGGCAAACTTTTTTGATAATAAATCAAAAAGCGTTTCTCCTCATGCCACGTTTACATTCAGTCTTAAATATTTTTGTCCAAAACTATTCTTCCCTGTAAACTTTTCCAAAAAATAGAAAGATGTCAGTTTAACAAGACATATAATATCTTGAATTACTATTGAGAAAATGGAAGTTTTGCAGAAGATACCTTTGTGTTAAATTGTGCACTAGCAGCCAACCTGGGCAAGAGCTTTTAGAGGAAAAATCGTATTCTTTGTATGGGTTGTATTTCTCTTTGTGTTGTTAAAAAGTCAAAATGAGGAAAGTACTTAAGTAGAAACAGACTTGTTTTTACATTGAAATGCTGCTTTACTGCAATTTTAAGATTGAAAAATGTGAAGGAAGTTAATGTAAAGCATTTTGCATTGGTTTTCTTTGTTGCTGTGTTTTCTTTCTTATTAATTTTTTTTAATGAGTTTTGTTTGCAGGCTGGTCAATAAGAACTATTTTACAGTTGCATAATATTTATGACAGCTACTTTAAAAATCCCTAATAACTTAAACACATCAAGAACATGAGCACTCACCCGTACTACAACTGTGGCCAGTAAAAACCCTAGTTACTTCTTGATCTCTGAAAACCTGCCAGCTGCCTAGGATAAAATTTTGTTTAAATATAACCACGCTTGCGATTGATTGATTTTTATTTTTCTGCCCAGCAAGTTGTTTATCTGCATTTGTAGGTAAACATAGGCTATTTCTCGTAGAAATGAGTCTTTCAAGTTTGTCTTTGTGTCTGGTTGTTGATCATGCCCACTTCACTTGCTTCTGACTGTGTAGAAAAGAATAATTTGAACTGCATGTGTATCAAGTTTGAGCATGTAATTCTGTCTTAGCCAAAGCACATTTTATTTTCTGCATGGTAAGTCTGAGAAAGCACACTCCCTCTCCCCCTCTCTCTGATAAAAATGCATTAAAGTAAAAAGTGCCTCCTGTTTTCTAGTTCTTTTTATTAGTTTTGATATCAGTCATTGAATATCTTTAAATCTTTCTATCAAGGGTACACAATCAAACCAGGCATTTTGATGAGAAGGGTATCAGCTGTAAAAGTCATGTAGAACATGACTGTAAAACGATTAACTAGTATAAAAAGAAGGAACAGAATGAAAAAACATTTTCTGCTGGTAGCCTTGTTTTCCTATAGAGTGTTTGTTATACAATCTCCTTAATGAAAAAATATGAAAGATCTATAGCTATACAAGCTTTGAAGTTGCATGAGCTCATGAAAACGCTCCTCTTGATGTTTGTGGCTCAAGGTTTAGACCTTATGTAGTTTTTCCGCTACTTTTTCAGTTCTTGACTCTGAAAGAAACCTTTCTGTGTTGCTATAAAAAGAGAATGACAGTTATTTTGGTGGAACATTATTCCTTGCAGAAAGCCATTGTACAAAGGAGGAGCAGCAAAAAAGCCAACAAGAAAGTTAAATATCAGAACCCATATTTGTGAAAAGGGCATTGCTTTATAATGATGTATTAAACCAAATAATGGCTTTGGGAGAAAATGGAGTCTTCTACAAGCTATTTGTTATTTTTGTGAGCATTCATTTGTTTGAATGTTAGTGGTTCTTGATGTTTTGGTCCTTGGAATTTTTGTACAAGCATCATTGCAAAGTCAAACATATTCAAATAAAACCTAATAAATCTGGCAAAAAAATATTGTATAATAGATCAATTTAGATGGTGAAGATTTTCTCATTAAAAACTCCTATGACTTTATGACTTTTTTTTAACGTTTGGTATCTAGCGTCCATAAATTATGCATACTGGCTTTTTATTCACATAGAAGGCAAACATAACTCATTCTGAAGAATTCTTTGGTTAGATGAAGGCTCCCATTCCCTGAATTTTAATATTGATGTTTTTCTTGTTCCACAAAAAATCAGGAATGATGATACATTACATAAAGGCATTTTATGACTGCTGGAGCTCTACAAGGTGCCCACAGAGTGATGTTACCTATTCCTAACAAATGAACTAATCATTCCATTTTTTTTTTTTTTTTTATAAACCAGGAGTCATGCATTGCAATAATTTTTGCCGACAGAAAAGATTTAAGACATTTTTTAAAATGCAAATGTCTTATTTGTATGTTGATAGAGAATATTGAGGATGCTAATAAAAATATCAGATCAAGATGACACCAAATAAGGCAAGCTTCATTACTGCAGGGCCAGTGGAGTTTTATGGTTGATTTTTTTTTTTTTTTTTTTTTTTGCTGTTTAAATCTGAAAAAGATTTAATGTTCATAAGACTTCCAATGAAAAATGTTACATGAGGAAATGGTGTCTGAGAGAGATATGAGGACAAGGATGATAGTTCTTACTCTCTAAAACAAAGCAATGGAGAAGGATTGAGTTTCATATGGCATTAGCACAGGAAAAGTGTTTTCTATGCTGTCAGTATAAGAAGAGACTAGATACAACATGAGCTTTGTAGATGAAAAATGTCATGTGGTCTAAACTGTATGTTATGCGGGAATAAGTCTATGAATACATTAGATGAGACTGATAATAAAATACAAAGAGAAGATGTTGATTTTAATGTCTGTGTCGGAGAATTTTTTTCTTGGTTGGCAAAAGTGCAAAGAAAATATTCTTGTTCTGTATATGCAACCTACCTAGTATTTCTAAAACATACTGATTTCTGAACAGTTGTAAATAAGAAAGCATAAATAAATCATGCACTCCAAAACCAATATTCTTTCTTAAATATTTACAATAGTAACAGGATGCAAGACTATCAGGTGTTACTTAAGTCGTAGTAAGCCTTCCTAATGCAGTCCATTATATTAATGTATTTTTGATTGTGTTATTTAGATGATTACAAGTAATTGGGCAAAAGTTATGGAATCATAGAATGGCTTGGATTGGAAGGGACCTTAAAGATCATCTAGTTGCAGCGCTCCTGCCATGGGCAGATTTGCCAACTACTAACTAGATCAGGCTGTCCAGGACCCCATTTAGCTTGTGTGCATTGGTGTAGAGGCACTTCAGCTGGGTGACTGGCCACGTTACCTCCTTGGAAGAGCCCTCCCAAATTCCTTTAGGACAAATCTGAGATCTTCTTCAGCTGCTTCCTAAAGTGACAGTGTTCCTTGGCCCGTCTCTGTCACTCAGCAGTACATTCCCTTCCCTCATCAAATTTGGTTTAAAGCTCTGGAGATAGGCTCAGCCAGCTTGCTGCCCAGTATATTCTTGCCCCTTCTGGTCAGTTGTGTCCCAGTCAGTGTCAACTTTCCTGATCTCTCAAAGGTGTGTCCAAGATCATAGTACCTGAAACCCTGATTGTGACACCATCTATGGAGCCATTCATTCAACTTCTCTGTTCTCCTTCTTCTGCCCAAGGCCCATTCTCCAACTGGGAGGATCAAGAACACTACTTGTGCTCCTGATCCCATAAACATCCTCCCAAGAAATACAAAGTCTTTTATAACATTTTGTAATTTCATAGTTGTGGCATCTAGTGACCCGTTTTGAAAGAGCCGGAGTGGACAGTAGTCCTCCAGCTTTATCATAACTGATAGCTTCTTACTGATGTCCCAAATACAGGGCCTTAGCAGGCAGAAAGCCTCTCTAGAGAGATTATCCAGGTGGCAAATGGGTGCCTCAGTGTCCCTCAGCATGGAGTCTCCAATCATTAAGGCCCTTCACCTTTTATGGTGGCACTAGTTCTGACTCAGGTCCTTGGTTGGACCATCTTAATGTGGTTGTCCCTTTCTGGTTCTGAACCATTATCCACACTTTCTTCTCTTTCCATCCCCAAAGCACTGTATTTGTGACTTCCTGTGACTTCAGGAGCAAGGGGGAGGCTCCTCCTTCTGCTCTGAGCAGAGATGAGGGTCCAGTCTACCTCAGCTTACATGTTTTTGCCATCTGTCTCCACAGGGTTGGAAGCTGCTTGGCTTCTTTCCCTTGCAGAGACTTCAGACAGGGCTGTTGATCTGCCTATGTCACCACATGATACCATGCATCAATCTCTCTCTCTGATTGCTGGATACTTTTCAGCCTGGTGATTTCCTCATGCAACCTGGCAACCTGGCTGCTGTGTCATCTCCTTCCTTGGAGATCTCAAGACTAGATAAACACTGAGCAACCTGGTCTGGATTCAGCATTGACACTCTCAAAGCAGATTGTACGTTGAATTTGGAGTTCTTCTATGAATCAAAGCAATAAAAATTATTGCACTGTATTGGTATTGACTGGGTATGTAATCTAAATATGATTTATATGTGACTGGATGAAAGAGGTGTGGAAGGTATTAAATGTTAGTAACATAATCAGGGAGTGTAAAATAGCTGGAGATACTATCTTGCATGTTTCTGTTAGTTTTCATATTAAATGTGCCTAGATTCCATTTCGCAGTCATTTGGCAAACACTTATCTATTGCTGTATTTCTTTCAGAGTCACTGATATCTGTGTATGCCTTTTTCTTCCTGAGTTCAGATCACTAGAGATTGTGGTCTCAAGTTTTCTAATTTTTTTTTTTTAAGTCCAGATTATTTCATTATTTTGTAACTGCATATAATATCATACTAGAAGAAGTAATCTTATGCTGAATAAAATAGCAATACTATTCCCATTTTTCAGTGTTGATTTAAATATGTTTCAAATTATACACTCCAAAAGCATATGTAATTTTAGTTGAACTGAGTCCATCTCTACTGAGTGCAAGCCTAGTGTCAAAACCACAAGAATACTTTGTTCTCATGATAAGACTTGATCTGTATATCATGCTCTCTTTTTAACAATTAGAATGAGTATTTTATATATTTAATACTTGGGATCAAACTTATAATTCCAAAGTGTTTGCACTAATGATGAATTTACTATATGAGCCCTGATTGACATTTATGGAATGTAATCTTGTGATTTTTTTGTCCTTTAACACTTTTTCCTGACTAATGCCATGGCTTCTGGCAGCAGAATTCAGTGCATTAATGAGATAGTATTCTTTTACCAGTAACTATAGTACAACACCTTAAAATACCTGAAGTTGGAATAAATCGTGACATTCCTTCTTGGTAACAATTTATAGCAGCCAAATACTTAATGCTGTATAATTCACCCCTGAGGTTACATCCTATGAATAGCAATTTTTAGTAAGGATGAGCACTGAGTTGGTTTTACAATGGAGTTATTGTCTCCAAAAAAAGCAGTCAGTGAAAGGATAATATAAAGGATCATCTTTATTCTTCTTTTCACAGTAAACAGACCATATTCTGTTCTGTAAATAAAGGTTATTACCAGCAACCTGCCTTATCCCTCACGTGAATCTGTAAATTGCAAATAACTCCAACTACACCACTGTTAATATATATACATGAAACTTATCTTAAATGAGCAGAGACTAAAATCGAAAACAATTCTAAACTTGAATAGACATTCATTAAAATTTTGTTCCAGGTAATATATGGTAGATAGAATAATCATGTAATCTGTGTAAATATTTGGAAACTTCTGCACTATTGTGACACTCAGATCAGTAAACCCACAGAAACATTCGAGCCCTGCAGCATGCTGAAGAAGACACAATGTATATTATGCACTTTCATTTTTTTGAAAAGTTGTGGCTGAGGGTGAACCAGATCACAGGATCACAGAATCACTGGGGTTGGAAGGGAACTCAAGAGATCATTGAGTCCAACCCCCATGCTAAAGCAGTTCTCCAACAATAGGTTGCACAGGTAGGCATCTAGATCAGTCTTGAATACCTTCATAGAAGGAGACTCCACAACCTCTCTGGACAACCTGTTCCTGTGCTCTGTCACCCTTACCATAAAGAATTTATTCTGCATGTTTGTATTGAACTTCCAGTGTTCAAGTTTTAGGCCATTACTCCTTGTCCTCTTGCTACACACCACCAAGAACCTGGCCTAATCCATTTGCCTCCCACATCCCTTTAGATATTTATAAAAGTTTATTAGATCCCTTCTCAGTCTTCTTTTCTCCAGGCTGAACAGACCCAGGTCTCTCAGCCTTTCCTTATGTGGGAGATGCTCCAGGCCCTTTATCGTCTTTGTGGCCTTCCGCTTGACTCCTTCTAGGAGATCTCAATCTTTTTTGAACTGGGGGGCCCAGAACTGGACACGGTAGTCTGAATGTGGCCACAGCAGGGCAGAGTAGAGGGGGAAGATCACCTTCCTCGACCTGCTGGCTACTCTGTTTTCAATGCAACCCAGGATAGCACTGGCTCTCTTGGCCACAAGGGCACACTGCTGACTCATGGCCAACCTGTTGTCCACCAGAATCCCCAGATCCTTCTCTGCAGAGCTCATCTCCAGCAGATTGTCCCCTAACCTGTACTGATGCATGCGGTTATTCCTCTCCCGGTGCCAGGCTCTACACTTGCTCTTGTTAAACCTGGCCAGGTTCCTCCCTGCCTAACTCTTCAATCTCTCCAGGTCTTGTTGAATGGTAGCACAGCCTTCCAGTGTGTCAGCCACTCCTCCCAGCTTTGAATCTTAGTAAACTTGCTGAGGATGGACTCTATCCCTTCATCTAGGTTGCTGAACAAGATCAGACCCAGCACCGACCCCTGAGGAACACTGCTGCTTACAGACCTGACAACATTCCTGTATTCTTCCCAGGTGGACAGGCCCTTTTTCCACATTTCATGGACCTTCTTCTTTCCTTTTAGTTTATCCATGAGTTCCTTGCTCATCCTTGCAGGACTCTTGCCTCCTGTCCCTGATTTCTTACTCGTAGGAATGCACCAATCTTGAGCACAGAAGTGTTTAAGTGCCAACCAGCTCTCATAGGCCCTCATAACTTCTGACGCTCTAGCCCATAGGATACCTCCAACTAGGTCTTTGAAGGGGTCAAAGTTGGCTTTCTTGAAGTCCAGGGTAGCAGTCCTACTTATTGCTTTGCTTCTTGCATGCAAGATCTTGAGCTCCACCATCTCATGATCACTGCATCCCAAGCTGCTCCCAGCCTTCACATCCTCAATCAGCCCTTTCCCAGTGCATCTCTTCCATGTTAGTTATGGAGGAGAATGGGGCCACGGGATCTGTGTAAATCTAAAGCTCGAAGTTACCTGAGACTTTTTAAACATAATGCTCACAGAGAGATGAAAAGTGAAGGAGGCATAAGCAGCTTACACCCGTCTTTGATCAGTTTATTCGCAAACTGGTTTTATATCAGGATTATCTGCTTCCAGGAGCCTTGCACCAGTTTTCTACATTTCAACACAAGACTCATCTAGAGATAATTAGAAACGCTGGCACGTATTGGTTTTGATCCCACATCTTGAAAGATGGTCAAAGCATGGTACCGTGAAGAAATGCAAACTGCATGATTCATATTGGCAAGTGATAATGCTACCAAGTCTCAGATATAAGAAATAATCACATCTTCTGAAAAATCAAGGTTGAGAAAGGGGAGTTATTGAGTCAGCAGTGCAATGCAGTTCATGTGATGCATTTTGCAATAGCTGGCTGAGAATGTTGACCTTTTCCAATTTTTGTCTCTGAGCAGCTTATGCCCCATGAACTGGGTAAAATGTTGATAGTTAAAGAAGATGGCCTTAGCAAGTCCCTCAAATTCTGTAATAGATGATATATGAGTGGTACTGGTGGATTAGAGCGGTATATCCATCATTTGACTCATTTAAATCTCAGCAGTATTAGGAAATAGTGCTTGGCAGGGCCACACTCACATCGTGAAGGAAGTAAGTCAGAATGCTTCTTCAGTACAAATCATTGAACTGCATTCAAACCAATGTAAATTGGCAGAACTCTACTGGCTTCTTATTGATCTAAATTGTCTGAGTCTGATAAAAAGTTGAGTTATGTTATACTGCAGGCCTTTTCTTATTTTACCACCTGCAGTTTGTAACCAAAAGTTAATTTCTCAGAGACTGATTCTAGCTTTTGAGGTAGCTTCAAAGGAGCTCAAATATGGAGGGCAGCCAGGTGTTTCTTTTTGCTTGGGAAAAGGGCAGATGAAATATAGCTACAGGGTAAGTTGAGTGCTCTGCCTGTGGTGCTAGAACTTTTGGAATTTACTGAAGAAACCAGTTTAAGACAGTTTTCATAGTTACGAAAGCTAAGGAACTATTCCTGTACATTGTTGGTGTTAACTTGTTCACTGGATATTATTGACAGCTTTTTGATGATGCTTATGATTACTGTATGAGTAAGGACCTCAGATCTGTGAAACCTGACAGAATGTCAGGATTTCCCCAGCAGTTCACAGAACCTTTGTCTAAAAATCTATTTTTTAACTGCTGTGTCTTATATATATACTTTACTTTAACCTCCTTGTGGTGAGGAACCTAACTGAAATTGATAATTGTTCCAAGTGGTACCTTGGAACAATGTTGTGTGTGTTACTAGCATGCTTTTAACTGCAAACATGTAGGCAGAATACTGTGACTGCAGCTATTTGTGTGTATCTTTACTAAAAATGTTAAGTCAAACTGAACCATTTAACATGCCTAATCTATAGCAGCTGTAATGGTCAGTGAAACTATTTCTGTGAGCTACTTCTATTGGCTTTCTGAACTTCCTTTAGTATTGATTTAATTTTAGTTAACCACTCGAGCTTTAACCAGAATAAGCTGGTGCCAGATTATGCATCAATGACATATGTATTCTGTATGCTTTGGAAACCTCCCACTATTGCAGATTTTGCTTGCCTATACAACCACTTTGTAACTAATTGGACTAGACGTGGCACTAAAGAGAAACCACAAACACAGCAGTATGCCCTGATAGATATTAATACAGTCCAGTCTCTTAACAAAGTGAACAATTGCTCAAATAATGATTTCCTGCTGTGGACTTTATGCTTTGTTTGTTAAATCCTATTTTCCTTCCTACTTTCCTGTTGACTATAGCAGAATTGAATTTTATTCAACCAAGCTCACCCTGGGTCAGCAAAACTCTTCACCTTTGTGGAAAAAAAGTTAACTCCTTAAAGACTGCCTGTTTTTGAACATACCTTTTTGGTACACTGAAGTTCTACACACAACCAAAGGGAAGGGGTTAATAGCACAGTTTACAGAATGTGGGAGAAATGAGGCAGTGAGGTACATATTTGCTAATGTGTTTAAAGCAAAGCCAGAGTTCATTGGACCATGGTGTGGTTTGTTTTCATTTTGTAACTATTCATTCTTTTCTTTCCATAGTATTTGCTCATTGTCTCAATGATTTGGCAAAAAATTGTGCTAAATATATTTAATATAATGTTAGCAGTGACTACTAGCATAAACATCCCTACAAAAGATGAAGGTGTAGTGGAAATTAATCCTGTGGAATCACGTCATTTTAGAGAATGATAGCTTCTTCTCTTCACATTCATTCAGCTGGTAGCATGGGCATACTGGAAGAAAGGTAATTCACAGCATATCTTACAGAATTATATGTCTAAATATCTGTTGATGTGCAGAAAATTTTGCTGTTGCTGATGGGCAGGAGAGGAATAATTTACTAATGTTCTAATATTTGTAAGCAATATACTTATGTGGAAATGTCAGGTATATTGTTATCACTGCTGCTTTCTATTTTTACAGATGAAAAGGCAAGCAGTTCAGTAGTCTTTGGATGGAGTAACTTTCACGAATGTATAGGAAAAGGAAAGGTCAGAGGGGTACATTTTTGTCAAGGAGACTCAATCAAATCTTGATAACTTTTTGTGACCTTCCTCTTTCATAATGAAATCCATGGGCTGTTTTCTTCTAATAGACTGACAAATGCCACACAACTTCTTGTTCAGTTTAATACTTTGAAAATATTATGCAAGAGTAAAGATTCTGTACTGTTAACTTAAGCCTTTAACTACTACAAAGGTTTTAAATTTAAAGTCAGAATTAGGTAGAAAATTATCACTGTGGTAGATAGAAAACACCATGCTTATAGGAGGAAGTTGGAAGTTGCATTTTCTTTCAGAGAGTTTCACTTTGTGGCTTTCTGTAATCTTGAAAACTACCCAAGAGAACTAAATCACCACATTCATGTTTTTCCCCTTTTTGCTCTCCTTTTTAGTACTTTCCTCTGCTTAGGTGGTATTGCTTGAATGCTGAATCTCCTGACTGGAAAAAGGTTTGAGAGGCACAACACAGGAAAACTCAATGATAATGTAGGTGAAAAAAGTCTAAAGTTAAGCCTCCCAAAATTGCTTTCAGTAGAATGATCGTTTGCAGAAGTCATTGAACTGGCAATGGCGTATTTCCTATATCCTGTAGGGAGAGCCCTTTGAATGGTGAAAGGGCATGGAGCCATTTATTTTTTAATTGCTGGATAAACACTAGTTCCAGTTGCAAACATTTATCACCTCAGAATCAAGTGAATATTGTATTCAGTGCATCCCTGAAATTCTCTGCAAGAAAGAATGGCGTTTGACTGTACTTGTTTAAGGGTGTCTGCCAAGTACAGATGGCCAGTCCATTCTGATATCTCTGAAACTTTGTACAGGCACCAGAGCAGGTAACATTCTGTTGGCATTAGCTTTTTTGGAATAGTCAGTGAATCAATTTCTGCCTTTTTTTTTTTAACTGTAGTTTTATTTGTGCCACAGAAATGGAGGTGACCCACTGTCAGATTTTTAGTGAACGCAACATGCAGGCCCTTGTTCATCACTGGCAAAAATGCATGTTGAAAAATACTGTTTTGTAGCTGAGAATGGACTCTATCAAATAGTGTTACTATACTCTTTGTATCTGTTGCAGTTTCCATGGAAATAAGTAGGAGGAGTTACTTTTTGAGTGACCTATGTAGATGTACACACAGTGAGAAACTAAAGCAGACACATTACATGAACTGAAAAAGGATAAATCATAGGCTAAAACAGAGAAATTTCTTGTCTTGAATCTTAGTTGTAGTTTGTTAGATCATGGTGTTTTTATTCACATTTAAGAGCAGTCAAGTTCACTAGCTGTAAGGACATATTGGAGATTTAGGTGTAACCTGAATTGCTACACTCCCTGAGAAAAACTGTAAAAAAAAAAACTTGGTAATTAGCTCTTAAACTGTAGGTTTCTCATCCGCAGTCTTCATGGATCTTCAAAATCTGTCTCTGCCTTTTGTTGCTTCATCTGCCAGTTTTTATTCTAAGAACTTGCTTTATTGTTAAGAGAATTATTCTCTAGTTTCAAGAATCTGCTATGAGTGTAAGTAAGGATCTGCACTGGAATATGTAGCTTTTTTTCTTTAGTATGAAAAGGAGACAGTTGATGACCTGGTGATCTGCCTTTTCTTCCTCAGTTAAACAGACAGTAGGGCTGAAGAGATTCTATCATAAGCTGTTCTACTTCCAGTCACTTGGTACACTGCTTTTCAGGGTTTCTAGAAAAGTGAAATCAGTATCAGGCTGCCAGTATATAACCAAAGCAAATTCATTTATGTCACTGGACCTGTTTTTTCTTTTCAGTGAACTCCCAAGGAATTTGGCTAGAGATGTGGCTGTTTTGGATCTAATACAAAGATCAGACCTAACATAATCTGTAGAGTAAGGAAAAATCCGTTGCTCCTACCTGGGAAATTGTTAGGTTTGCGGGATGGGTTTTTTTTTTTTTTTGATTGTTTTGTTTCATTTTGACAAATAATCAGAATATGAGGTTTCAGGATTTTCATCATGTTTCTGTTTATCGTGTTTAATTTGAGACAAAATTTGTGTCTCTGTCTCTGGGTTGTGATACAGTTGGCCTGTTTGATTAATATGCAGAACCCAAATCTCCACACTTTCTAGTGAGGTAAAAATTTACTCTGTAAGTTTAGAGAAAACATTTATATAAAATGACATCACTAACTTACAACTATTATTATTAACAAAAGATCTGAGGCTTTGATGTGCTAATAGATTTAGGAAATAGAAATTATAAGGTCACTAAAAGGTCTGATGTGCTGTCTTTGGAAGCACTGAAGCAGACACATAAACATGCTTTGCATTTCCTGCTCTGAAGTGCCCCAGTAATCCTGCAAACACATCCTGCTATGGGCTGGCTGGAACACCTAACACCACCCCACTCCACTTGGAGGATATATCAATATTCCAGATGACATGGTATTTGATTTTTGTTTGAATTCACCATCTCCAGTCTTCAGTAGCTGGTGAGCTGCACAATATTTTTTCCCAGAAAAAAATGCTAACTCAGTCCTGCTTTGGTTTCTGTGTGGCTTATGTAACAATCCTGGTGGGACAGAGCATAGTATTTTGCATGACTGTCTAGTCTGGAAATGATACTATAAAAGGCTCTATCTTGTTGCACTTTCTGGATTATCCATATAATGATACACCTCTGTTGTATTTCTAAGGAAATAACTTCTATTGCAAAGAAATAAGACCATATTGAATCTCAGCTCCAGATAGAACTCAAATATTACTATACACAAGCTCCTTAGTTTCCTTGACATTTATTCAAGCACTTTTGCACTCTTGGCAATATTCAAAGCTTAGAAAGAGCCTTGTGAAGGCTTGGCAATCATTAGTGAGGCCATGGGTGAAGCAAATTAGTTGAGAGACAGAGCAGACTTGTATCCAGAATGAACAGAAGCAAAATAAGTCAATTTCCCTAGTAGATGCTGTAAAAGTGTACAAAAATACACAAACATTTTCCTTTAAAATATGATCAAATTTACAATCTTCACATTTCTAAAAGCCCATTTTGTATCTGTACTGTTTCTTTTATAAAAGAGACTAAGTATAAATTATCTTTGAATATTGCATAAATATTAAATGTGGGAAACTGGGACTTGTTCCTCAACTTAATGGTGCCAACAAGAAGACAAGAATTTGAGAATTTTTGAGAAGAATTTGAGACCTGAATCTGAGATTTCATTATCCACAATGTGGATCAGTGATCACCAGACATGTGCAAACTGAAGGCTGAGGAATACAAAATAATAATCATCTCATTTTTCTTTATCATTGGCCGTATTGTAAAACATACTGGTATCTCCTGGTAAAAAAAATAAAAAAAACAAAAAGCTCTGAACAAGGTCTGAATAGTATTTGGACCCATTTAGAGATCAGTTCTTTTCCTAAAGTACAACAGAGTTCAGAACTGACCAGACACAGCCAGATGAGGAATTTAGCAAGCTACAAGGCATTTCTTCAGGATTTTCTGTGGCATTTACATGCAACTTTCCTGGCAAGCAACAAATTAGTTAAATCTCGCCTGTCTGGACATGTTTCTTCAAATTGTCCAACAAGCAGTTACTTCCTTGCCTGATATTTCCTTGATGTTCCAGGAAAACCTTTTCAGGATGATCTTGAAAATAATTCCAAGATTTCAGCAGTTATAACTGAGCAGAGAAGACAGGCTTATTTTTGTTGCTTCACTTTTCTTATGTGGCACTAGAATCAGGGAGCTAGTTTATGCCAGCAGCAAACAACATCAAAAATGGGTCCTGTTCTTTCCTTTCCTTTCCTTTCCTTTCCTTTCCTTTCCTTTCCTTTCCTTTCCTTTCCTTTCCTTTCCTTTCCTTTCCTTTCCTTTCCTTTCCTT